>NW_015505194.1:1042461-1047984 GCF_001515645.1 Sinocyclocheilus grahami
CCCCCCCCCCCCCCCCCCCCCCCCCATGCCAAACCTTCTCCTGACTAAAATTTTAACCCAGTTCTCACAGAGGCTGTAGCTCCCATATCCAGTTCCCTTCTACTGCCTCGTTCACACTGATAGCAATTTTCTCATTGACGTTCCTACTACTGGATGCCTCAATGCTGATGGTGGGCTTTAGTCTTTAGAAAATCTGATTACAAATGAGATGCATTCCAGGCAAAAATACGATTTTCATGAGGAATCTGGCTGCTAAAAAGTAACATTATAACATTAAAATAACTTTCAAGTAATATTTGTTTGTAGATCACAGCAAGTCATCGTAAACAAGTTGAACGATTTTGCATGAATCAGACTCATCGCTGTCCATTTGCATAAGCATAACCAACTCTTAACTTTGACATGTTACTGGATGCCAAACTAAGTTAATGATTATTTGCATAAATGTAAACTTTTGTGGCAGTTTTCACTCTCCTTGGTGCTCCCCATGTCAAGTCGCTACTTATTTGCATCAAAGTAAATGTCTGCATAAACTTCACTCATATTGGAATTCGCTGGTTACTACATTGATTTGCTGCTCACTTGCATAAATGTAAACATTTGCATAAACTTGACTCCCATTGGTAGTTGACACATGTGGAATATTTTCATTAATCTTGATTCAATATGATACATAGAATTATGTCTATTCATAAGAGAATATTATTCTACTATTATTTTACTATTATGTATTTGACTGTGTGAGGATTGCAGTGTGTGCTTAGAACAGAGTGAACTATTTAAAGCTTGGAAAACATTCATATAAGGAAAGGACCTTGTCCCTATGTACAGAAGCTAGAAATAAGTGCGTGACAAGTTATTGATCACCCTTCAGGATCTCATTTATGGTTAAGATTCTTTGTCTAAAAATACAGAAAGACATGTATGGAATCTGTTGAACAGCTTCAGGACATATATATGTGAGTGCACAACTGGATTCTAAAGTGATGTTTGCAAACACAACTCAGCTTTATTTCCTTGTTAATAAAGTCTATCTGGCTTCAAAACCCCCAGGACATCAGAGCAATTTATTCTAACCAGAAAGATTCTATAACATGAGTACCTGCTCATTTGCATAAACTTAAACTTTTCTTAACTTGACAGATCACTTGATATTCTTCACATTAAGTCACTGCTCATTTGCATAAACTTCACTCCTATTGGTAGCCGCTGCATTGAGTCACTGCTTATTTGCATAAAATTAATCTACTCTCAACTTGGACACATTACTAGATGCCTCATCAAGTCAGTGCTCTTTTGCAAAAACTTAACTTTTGCCCTCCCATTGGTAATTACTGGTCACTGCATCGAGTTACTGCTCATTTGCATAAACATAAACATTTGCAAAACTTTACTATTGTTGTTATTTGCCACACTGCTGCTCATTTGCATAAATTTAACACCAATTTAATAAATTTAATCACCAGACATGCCCACATTGTGTTGCTAGAATCTACCCACTCTTGTTGAAAACAAATGATTTCCAGTCGCTATGCCGCTGCAAATCACTGTCAGTGTGAACGCCCCTTGATTCTGACGCAGCTTTCAGCTCTGAGGCCTCTCTGTCCGGTTAACTTAATTACACTAAGAGCGGACAGCGAATGCCATGTTCATCTGAAACTGAGGGAAATTCCATAAACCCTTATTCATACTGCATGACGTTCAGTTTGAGCAGAGCAGTGCAGAGAAGGGATGGCAGAGAATGAGCCATCGTGGCTTTCATAATGCTCTGTAAGCGGGTCATTATGTGATACACAATTAGCATGTTTGAGGGATCTCTGTCAGCGACTTCATGAATTAACAATGTTGAGTTATGCATCGTGTGCTAACCCTAATCATGAGAGTTTTATGGCTGATAATTGTATGAATTGTATGAATGATGACATACATAATGATCATTTTTCTTTGATGTTCTTCTGTGTCTCTGTGTCGCATTCTGGCGTTTCTTTGTGGGAATAACGTTGGGTCTCTGTTTCATTCATAGTCCTAATGGAAAGTCTGTGTCATGGTCTGAATCAGGTGCCAGACCCCAGGGGAGGGGGTCGAGTGTGTTCCACAGACTGTCTGTGCATGTGAGGAGGCAAGCAGTCGGCCAGAGTCAGACGGCGGTCATACGACCCCTAACTAATGCCTCACAACCCTCCGAGTCTGAACATGATGCTGGTCTCAACACAGCCCCCAATGGCTCTCACCCCGACGACAAGGATCTCTACAACCTCAGCGAGGGGCACGATGGGGGTCCCCAACATCCTACAACCCACGAGAGAGGGTTTCCACCTTCCTATTCCCCTCCTAATTTAATAGACCACAGCCTTGATTGTCCTCCAGGTGGGCCCGTGAACACACTGAGCTCTACGATTCCTAATTTTGACCAATTTGTAATTGGCACAGGGACCAAGTCAAGCCCCGTCGCCTATAAATCATCTGCCAATCAGCTGCCTCTTCCCCTGCAAGGGGAGGCGTTCCCTGAGGAAGGTTCAGAAATGGAAGCTCTCAATCTCATTCAGGGGTTTCTGTGTGAGAGTGCCACACAGGAAGAGGAGGAGGAAGAGGAATGTGTGGAGGAAGAGTTAGCACAGAGTAAGCTGACTCTGCTCACTCCACCTTCCCCCTTCAGGGACTCGCTTCAGTCAGGGGGGTCCATTCCCGGATCCCCCGGCTCTGATAACAACCCTCCCTTTACCCAAAATATGAACTACACCCCAAAACAGAGCTCTTTTACGCTATAAAAGCACATGCTCAGGACGGCGCTGTTTATTAATCGATCACTGCAGGATATCATTCGCTTGCTTATCTTCCCAAGTCTCTTTCAAAATGTTTCGGAAAGCAGGAAGAACTGTAAAATGAACAAATGGGACGTCCTGTTGGGAATATTTTTCTCAGAGGCAGCGCTGGCAGCATCCGTTTTCCAAAATGCTGCAGAAAGTTGGAGTGCCAAATATTATTGTGTTGCTGTGCCCAAAATCCACTGGCTAGTGACATCACAACAGTCTAGGAGTGATAATGCCAGCTTGCTGCTTTACGATTTCACTCTTGACACACTTTCTGGGATTTTATGTGCTTTTGACCTATGTAGCTGGACTTGGTTCTGATTAAGAAGTTTAGTTACTATTGCTAACTGAAAAAAATAGGGTTTTGGATGCAGACGGCACAGACACATAAATGCATAAGCGCATACAAGTGAATCATATCTCATATTGGGCTGCTGTGTATCTAGTTTTGGTATGTGATTTCCATTTTTTAAACGGTTTCAGTATCTGTGAACAAGTCAGAGTGAAACACGGAAACCATGTGCGCACAATAAACCACACTTGGTTGATTGGATGAGTAAATGTGGAATTTCCCAGCTAAAATGTTTTCCAATTTCCTTGTGGCTCCCAAATGTAAGTTTCAGTGTTTTTGCTTAGAGAGTCAAAGGCAAGAATGCTGATTGTAATTGGTGTAGAATACTATTTTAGCTTAAATGTGGAGCCAAGGTAAATAAAATTAATTGTTTTCTTAACTTTACTTTGTCTCATGCGTGAACTCATCCTTGAAAAAGGGAGTGCTGTTTTGCAAATGTTTGTATACTGTTCTGCCATCGTTTTCCACACAGATGGTGTCTTTGTATTTCTGCTATATGTTTCTATGATATTTGTAAGTTTTAAAAACAATGTCTTATAACTTGCTCTTTGTGATAAAGGGACATGTATATGGTGGCACTGAAGCTGGAGTATTATTTCTGCAACTATTACAAACTTTCAAATGTTCCATTTTTAAATTGTATCTATGAGTAGTTGCTTCTAGTGGTAACTTGTAGCATTTACTGCCAATCTCGCATTGGATTATCACATGAATTTGCGACTGTAACGCTTTATAAGTTTTGCAGGACTATTAGAATGCAACTCTTAAAAGAATACTCTTGAATATCTTACATATTGTAATTGTTATAATGGATTGTAATATTAGGTCTTTTAGTGTAAGTTGTTTGGAACAGAATCATTTGTTCAATATAAATTAATTGAGAGATCACCTGTTTACATGGGCAAACTTAAAAATGAGGAAAATGCTCTTTTTGCCAGGACAAATCATGCTGTAAAATAAATATTTTATATCTAAAACAGTCTTTTGTTTTTCACCACCTTTTCAGTTTAAGAACTTGATGTGTTTATGGATTCAGAATGTTTATGCACTTGTTTCGTATGAATTGCAAATGCATGTGCTTTTTAATACACTATTAAGAACAGTTTAGTATCAGTTTAGTTTTATCATGTCATGGTATCATTATACTCAATATCTCTGAAATGAGATTTTAAAGGCACAATATGTAAGATTTTTTTTAATTAAAATATCTAAAAACCACTAGAACAGGTGTTATATATTTTGCTGACTTGTGTACTTACTTGCATTATACCAAATGTTTCGAAAGAATGTTTAAATTCAGAGAAATAAGCAATTTTAACTAGTGACACGGACCGTGTCTATAGTGTCATTGTGGTGTCTGCCAATGACGTCATAACCCCTCGATTTCTGGTTTTGTTTTGTAGAAAACATGGAAACACCAAAGACACTTTAATATGTTGTGCGTTTTAATAGACCGGTGACGACCGCACAGAGTAGCATTATAACAGAACTTTCAAATGTATCTAGTATGATAAAACAGCGCTGCTTTTCACCACCACATATGCACGACCGGAAGGAGCGGAAGCGGTCGACTGTGGCATAATAAAAGCTCCGCTGCTTTCGAGCCGTGCGTCACGCTCAGTCAGCAGCCTTTTTTCGCGTCTACGGCTTTCAGCCTCACCCTGCTTCATTCTACTACGTTAACAAATCATTAGCTCATCCATGAACATGATTTCTGCCCGAGTCCCGTCGGATTGCATCGGCTGTGGGGATGAAGACGACAACTCCCATGATTCCACACTCAGTCACTGCGTCATCAAACTACACCTTTGTCTATTTGTTTATTTTCAATACACGCCCTCTAGCGGCGAAAATTACATATTGTGCCTTTAACGTGTTACTTCATGAAAGCATCATTCTCTTACCCCACATCACCATAAATGCGGTTTATTCACATTGTAAGCCCTCTAAATGCCACATCAGGTTTTTATTTTATCTTCTTCGTTTCTGTCTGCTTTTCACACAAAATATGATGTTGCGCAATCTTTGCAGTCGTGACCGCAGCGCGTTAAGCCCCGTTCACACCAAGAACGAGAACTATAAAGATAACGATATTAGCGTCCACACCAGCGAACGATATCGTCTGTTTATTCTAGGCGCACGTGCGTCTGCCGCTTTAAATTCTTGAGCTCGTGACAGCAGGATGGATTCTGATTGGCAGTCAATTTTTTCTCGTTCATCAGCTGGAGAAAAATCGTTTTGAAAGTGATTCCAACGATATCGTGTCTCTTTGTCTTTATCGTTACAGTTTTGGTGTGAACTATGCTATTGTTTAATATTGAGAACGATTTTTAGAACTATATATTTATCGTTATCTTTATA
>NW_015505194.1:1048125-1061471 GCF_001515645.1 Sinocyclocheilus grahami
AGAAATAAGCAATTTTAACTAGTGACACGGACCGTGTCTATAGTGTCATTGTAGTGTCTGCCAATGACGTCATAACCCCTCGATTTCTGGTTTTGTTTTGTAGAAAACATGGAAACACCAAAGACACTTTAATATGTTGTGCGTTTTAATAGACCGGTGACGACCGCACAGAGTAGCATTATAACAGAACTTTCAAATGTATCTAGTATGATAAAACAGCGCTGCTTTTCCCCCCCACATATGCACGACCGGAAGGAGCGGAAGCGGTCGACTGTGGCATAATAAAAGCTCAGCTGCTTTCGAGCCGTGCGTCACGCTCATTCAGCAGCCTTGTTTCGCTTCTACGGCTTTCAGCCTCACCCTGCTTCATTCTACTACGTTAACAAATCATTAGCTCATCCATGAACATGATTTCTGCCCGAGTCCCGTCGGATTGCATCGGCTGTGGGGATGAAGACGACAACTCCCATGATTCCACACTCAGTCACGGCGTCATCAAACTACACCTTTGTCTATTTGTTTATTTTCAATACACGCCCTCTAGCGGCGAAAATTACATATTGTGCCTTTAACGTGTTACTTCATGAAAGCATCATCCTCTTACCCCACATCACCATAAATGCGGTTTATTCACATTGTAAGCCCTCTAAATGTCAGGTTTTTATTTTATCTTCTTCGTTTCTGTCTGCTTTTCACACAAAATAGCAATCTTTGCAGTCGTGACCGCAGCGCGTTAAGCCCCGTTCACACCAAGAACGAGAACTATAAAGATAACGATATTAGCGTCCACACCAGCGAACGATATCGTCTGTTTATTCTAGGCGCACGTGCGTCTGCCGCTTTAAATTCTTGAGCTCGTGACAGCAGGATGGATTCTGATTGGCAGTCAATTTTTTCTCGTTCATCAGCTGGAGAAAAATCGTTTTGAAAGTGATTCCAACGATATCGTGTCTCTTTGTCTTTATCGTTACAGTTTTGGTGTGAACTATGCTATTGTTTAATATTGAGAACGATTTTTAGAACTATATATTTATCGTTATCTTTATACTTATCGTGCTTGGTGTGAACGGGCCTTTAGTCTGTGAGTGTTCTTTATTTTCTTTGACCCTAAAGCCCAAGCGGGTGAAAAGCAAAGCAATCCAATCGAGGCGTGATATTTCCGGGTCCTATGACTTATCAGGTGGTTGTCCGGTGGGAGGAGAGGGAGAGGGAGAGTGTGCTTTCTGTTTGAATGCTTTCCTTACCCTCGTCCCTGAACCCAAGCACTTCTCCAAACTGTGTGAGGGAGAAGAGGGCAAGTGGTTGTTCATAGTTGCCAAAACTTTCCTCTCTCATAACTGACATTTGGCAGCATGGCAGGCGGGTCCGTGTCGGAGTGCAAGGAGTATTTGTTTAAAGTTTTGGTAATCGGGGAACTTGGTGTGGGAAAGACGAGCATCATCAAGCGGTACGTGCATCAACTCTTTTCGCAACACTACAGAGCGACCATAGGAGTGGATTTTGCGCTCAAAGTCCTCCACTGGGACAGCAAAACGCTAGTGCGGCTACAGCTGTGGGACATCGCAGGTAAGGACGTGTCTTAAATCTAGGTTTCAGTTCAACTTTTTGCGTCGTCGCGTGGTCTCTTAAATCCTGACGTAGCATATTACATGCGATTAACCGTTCCAATAAAGATGATAAACAAAATATAAAGTCTGTAGCATAGTTTATTAAAAGCCTAAAATGTAAATTATTTCATGTAAAATGTAAAGGTTTAATTTGATTTCATGTGTCCAACTTGAATCAGGTCAAAACAATGTCAATTAGAACCTAAATAATTTGCATTTACAGTAAACTCAACATGTACTATTTTTTCTCGTTTGAAAAGTTGCTCAAACTGTCAATCAGTTGTAAATATATTTCCAGGTAATATTATTTGTGACATTTTACCACAACATTTGAAGACAAATGCTTTTTACTATCAGCCCACTCACCGTTTCTCGAATCATTATGTTCAAAAGAACGCTCAAAAGATTATCCTTTCATTAGAATCGTTCAAGTGATTTAAACCACTTTAAAAAAATCTATATTTACTTGAAAATTCTTGACTCAAAAACAGCTAGGACAGATTCAATCTAATTTGTGAACGAATCGTTCAGTCCGCGTTAGTGAACCGGTTCAATTGTATCATTGAAAAGATCCGACTCGAAGATCGATTCGGACATCGCTTTGATTCCAGAATCAAGATCTGCTCCGGGTCCGTGTCGGAGTGCAAGGAGTATTTGTTTAAAGTTTTGGTAATTGGGGAACTTGGTGTGGGAAAGACGAGCATCATCAAGCGGTACGTGCATCAACTCTTTTCGCAACACTACAGAGCGACCATAGGAGTGGATTTTGCGCTCAAAGTCCTCCACTGGGACAGCAAAACGCTAGTGCGGCTACAGCTGTGGGACATCGCAGGTAAGGACGTGTCTTAAATCTAGGTTTCATTTAATAAACCTATACAGATGCAGTTTAAAGTGTTAAAGCCTTATAAAATTTATAAGGTTTGTTGTACTTGTCTCAACATTAAATAAGCCTTCAGGCACGCACACGTAGCACATGACTCTTGATGTAATGCCGGGCTTGAGAGGCTAATGATGGCAAGTCCGAGTTCATTCCGAGATTCGGTTCCTTTGAACAGTTCAACTTTTTGCGTCGTCGCGTGGTCTCTTAAATCCTGACGTAGCATATTACATGCGACTAACCGTTCCAATAAAGATGATAAACAAAATATAAAGTCTGTAGCATAGTTTGAGTTTGATTTTTGCATGTTTATTTCAATTACACTTTATTAAAATCCTAAAATGTAAATTATTTCATGTAAAGGTTTAATTTGATTTCACGTGTCCAACTTGAATCAGGTCAAAACGATGTCAATTAGAACCTAAATAATTTGCATTTACAGTAAACTCAACATGTACTATTTTTTCTCGTTTGAAAAGTTGCTAAAACTGTCAATCAGTTGTAAATATATTTCCAGGTAATATTATTTGTGACATTTTACCACAACATTTGAAGACAAATGCTTTTTACTATCAGCCCACTCACCGTTTCTCGAATCATTATGTTCAAAAGAACGCTCAAAAGATTATCCTTTCATTAGAATCGTTCAAGTGATTTAAACCACTTTAAAAAAATCTATATTTACTTGAAAATTCTTGACTCAAAAACAGCTAGGACAGATTCAATCTAATTTGTGAACGAATCGTTCAGTCCGCGTTAGTGAACCGGTTCAATTGTATCATTGAAAAGATCCGACTCGAAGATCGATTCGGACATCGCTTTGATTCCAGAATCAAGATCTGCTCCCAGGCTTTGTCCAAATACCCACACTTGCAGTCTTTGCACTTGACCACTTGATTACTTAAATTACGTATTTCCTGTATTTGGCCGAAGTCTTCAAGTGGGTGTGAAGACCACAAGTGGGTGTGGAACTTTTCATTACCTGATGGGACACACTTATAGTGTTGTAAAAATGCAAGTGTTTTCACTTTATTTTACTTTTAATTTGAAATACTTTGCATTTTAAAATCAACTTCTAAATGTCTGTGCAGTAGTCCCTGTAACATGACCATTTTAATTTGTGGTGCTTCTAATTAAATGATAAAAAGCAGTTGCAAATGTTGTACAAAATAAATATCACCACAACTAATTTTTGCACCAATAAAAGTAAAAACACTGTTTTTCTACCAAATTATTTGTCATATCTAATTGTTATATTAATATTTAACTTGCATTGGAAAGGTTTCTGTGACCTCTCGCGAGATCTCGGCAAAAAGTCTCACGATTTATTTCCAGAACATGATGCATGATGGGATACACTTAGCGTTGAATAGTGCTCCGGAGCGGTATTCGAGATAGTGTGGATTTAGTATCCATTAAGGGCACTGCACTTTGGCATTTTGAAGACATGGGACAGACTTGCACACTTACTTCCTGTCGCACGCATGCGCTCTCAAGTGGCCAAGACCGCAAGTGTGGGTATTTGGACAAGGGGCAAGTTAGGTACCCCAAGGCTACTTAAAATGGAAATTCTGGCTATTATGATTAATAAACGCAAAAATTAAGTTTGGGAAGAATGCGCTAAACTTTCTGAAAGCCCAGAATAAGTTTGAGTTCTAGCTTGCTGTGTTCACGTCAGCGAACATAATTACTAACGCAATGTAGGTCATGTTGTGACACTAGACTAGAGAGAATGGAGGGGAGCGATATGCTTCATACAACTATTATGACTTTGTGAGCTGCCTATCTAGACCTAATCTGGGCCAGAACGTGCTTAAAATGTTGTCTTAGTAAGCAGCTCACTGGGTTGTGAGATGCAGCCTAAATAGCCTAAGTTTACTAACCAATCTGCAAGTTATCAAATTCCACATATGTGTTATCTTTGTTGATTCGTTGGCACAAACAGACCCACAGTAGACTACCACCAGTGCTGTGTAACTAAATAGTGAAATCAAGTATCAACAGAAACCTTGACGTGACATTACGGAATGCAAGCAAGTCATAAAACAAGAATGCAATCTTTCTTTCTTTCTTTTCTTTCTTTCAATGTCTCTCATGTGAGATGACAGATAATGAGAGAATTGTGTAACTGTACTAGCCTTCACTTGCTTATAAAACCTAATTCGGCAGATTGCCTGGCGCTCCACATGAAAAAGGAACACAGTTCTTATAATACTGCTTGTGGACTTTTTTATGTACTTTACACACATCTACAAGTCAGAGATATAGGCTACCATATCTATTCTGTTCTTTGTTTAATATGTTCCTATGCAACATTTTTCCCCCACCCATACAATACAGTGTCATACATTTAACCCTGTAATGTCTGACATGAAATAATAGTAATATATATTTTTAAATATTTTAACCTTTAGACAAATAAATTAACATACAATGCAGTGCAATACAATTATATTTCATCCATATATGTATAAGCAAGTAAACCTAAGTTGCTTCAGTCCAGTAAATGCTTATCTTAAAAAAATAATTACAATATAAAGATTTCACAGCAAAAAGGTGGACAGGATTCTAGTATTTAATTATACTAAAATGCCTTTTGCTTACTTAAAAAGTATGGAATATCAATCAGAAGGTGGAAGGCATGTAGAAGATTGGTTACAACAAGTTTTTTTTTTAGCAAAGGTTTGATCATGTTTATAATTTAGAGGCCTTAGAATTAATGTATCAGATATGATCTAGCTTTATAGGGTTAATAATATACTTAAGAACTCAGCATTTTCACACTAAAGTGATTGTGAGACATTGGAGAGCTGCCTGTCTGTAATCCATTCACACTCTCTCTCTTCCCATTAGTAGACCCACACTGCGATCTCTATATTTCCCCAAAGACCATTTATGTCTTTCCACTGCAGTATTTCTTGAGTACAATAGGACCATGGAGGCACGTATAATTCAATATACTGTACCAACTGTCCACAGCAAACAAATGGACAACTTTAGCTTTCAATTTAATTTCAGTGCCATGTGCATTAGCCTCCTGTGAAATTGAATCATGAGGATTTGTAAGGCTGGGATGGTTTATGTGCATCTGTGTTTATAGGTCTAAATAATGATATATCACCTTATTCCTTATCTAAACTGTACTCTGTACTAAATTCTGTACTCTGGCATGATACAAGTATTTTCAAATTGAAATACATCTCTGATGTGCTCTTTGTAGCCATGTTTCTTTAATAGATGTTTTGAATGTCAGTCTGACACAAATTACATTGTTACTAGGACACAATGCAGAGACAAAACATCTGACATCTGTTCTTGGTTACACACATAAGACACTAACAAACTTGTTCACTATTATGAAACTGAACAAGATATACAGCAGAGAAAATGTACATAATTTAATTGTCCATATTTAACCAAGCTGATTAGCTTCATTTCTGTTCATCTTAGTATACGAGGAAAGACTCTGAAAGTGAGAGATATATATATATATCTCTCTCTCACGGTTCTCAACCAATCAGATTTGAGAACCAGAACGAACTGTTGTATAAATATATATATATATATATATATATATTTATTTATTTATTTGGAAGAGTGTTAGTTAATAAGAGTTTTTACTTCAGGAAGTTTCAAATTATTTTTTTCTTGTGAAATTACCTGGACATTCTGGTTATTAACTAAGCATTTGGACATTTTGAGTACAAAGTCCAGGCAATTATGAACAATCAGTACAGGCCCTACAGCCTGGGAAAAACAACACATGTTATGTTACAGGAAGTGGAGATTAAATAAATAAGATTAGGTATATTTTATGTCAAATAAAAATATACATATAGCAAATAGAGCATGCATATACAGTGGGTACGGAAAGTATTCAGACCCCCTTAAATTTTTCACTCTTTGTTATATTGCAGCCATTTGCTAAAATCATTTGTTAATTTTTTTCCTCATTAATGTACACACAGCACCCCATATTGACAGAAAAACACAGAATTGTTGACATTTTTGCAGATTTATTAAAAAAGAAAAACTGAAATATCACATGGTCCTAAGTATTCAGACCCTTTGCTCAGTATTTAGTAGAAGCACCCTTTTGATCTAATACAGCCATGAGTCTTTTTGGGAAAGATGCAATTTGATGGAAAGATGGATTTGGGGATCCTCTGCCATTCCTCCTTGCAGATCCTCTCCAGTTCTGTCAGGTTGGATGGTAAACGTTGGTGGACAGCCATTTTTAGGTCTCTCCAGAGATGCACAATTGTTGTGAGACATGATTCTCATTTGCTCTGACATGCACTGTGAGCTGTAAGGTCTTATATAGACAGGTGTGTGGCTTTCCTAATCCAGTCCAATCAGTATAATCAAACACAGCTGGACTCAAATGAAGGTGTAGAACCATCTCAAGGATGATCAGAAGAAATGGACAGCACCTGAGTTAAATATATGAGTGTCACAGCAAAGGGTCTGAATACTTAGGACCATGTGATATTTCAGTTTTTCTTTTTTAATAAATCTGCAAAAATGTCAACAATTCTGTGTTTTTCTGTCAATATGGGGTGCTGTGTGTACATTAATGAGGAAAAAAAATTTACTTAAATGATTTTAGCAAATGGCTGCAATATAACAAAGAGTGAAAAATGTAAGGGGGTCTGAATACTTTCCGTACCCACTGTATATCTGTAATATAAAACAAAATTGTAAAACATAGAATGACAAACAAATATTATGCAGTCTTCAGCCAAAGAGCTATAAACGTTGTTTTTAGCTTTTAAAGGACATTGACCTGTCTAGTTTAATTTCTGTACATCTCAGATCCCGAGGCAAAGTCATTGTAAACAAGACACTTTTTTTGATAGTTCATATGAGTTTTTCATATAATTTTTTTTAATTATCAGTAAAATTAACTGTACCAGTCATTCACTAATTATTTGGACATTTTGAGTATAAAGTCCAAGCAATTATGAACAATTAGTACAGGCCATATAGGAAAAACAAGTTAATAACACATACTTAGGAAAATAGAGATTAAATAAATTAGATTAGGTACATTATATATTTAAAAAAAATTATGGCAAATAAAAGACATCAACTATATTTCTGGAAAAAAGTATAAAACAAAATGGTAAACCATAGAATGGCAAATATACAGTGTCTCTAGCCAAAGAGCTATAAAAAGCCATTTTTAGGGGATTGAATGCAGTATTTCATCAGCCATGTATTGACCATCATTTAGTCGCAGCATTCCTTTAAAATAGAGTTTATGTTCCCCTCTTCCTTAATTTCTTTCTCCCTCTACCTTAATTTCTTTCTCACTCAGCCTTTTATTCTCTCACCCAGTCTTGGTTGTCACAGTGAGCTGCAAGGACAACGTCAATGATGTGTGAATTACACAGGTTGCATTCTTTCAGTCTGTATGTGGGTGCATGTGTGAATGTGAGAAAAGCTGGAATACTGTACTTTGCTGTGTGGTGTACCATATCAATGATGTACAATTAAAAAACACAGGCATATGAACTGCTCACTGTGACATCCTGGCCCAGTTCCCAAAACTAGTCCAGACTTGTATGATCCTGGATAAAGTTGATCAAAGTCTGCCCCATTTACGCATTTACTTCTACACTGATAATTAACCCTCTTAATCATGCACATAATTGGTAGCTCAGTGGTACTTATCAAGAACGCTGGATTTCTATACCCGCACCGACTAGCGATTACGATAATGACCCTGAATTGGATGACTGTAATCAAGGCCTTCTTCAAATACATATGTGTCAGACCCTGACTGAAGCCAGGGGCTCACCCGCCTACCTTGGCCCAGAATAGCAGTGCTCCAGTGGGGCTGTCTGAAAGAGACATGCTTATTACAGACATGGAGCTTTAAAGAAACTCTTACCCTCGATGTGTTAGAACATCCATCCATCCATCCGTCTCTGTCTGTCGATCTGTAGATCTGTCTGTCTGTCTATCTATTGTTCTATCATTCTTTCATTCTATCTATCTAGCGTTCTATCTATTAAAATCTTTATATATCCATAAAAGTATTTGTTAATTTATTTATTTAATCTTCACTTTATGTTGTTAACTTTTCTAAATATGTATTGATATTTGAATAGTTTTTGACAGAAATGTCTTATGCTCACCAAGGCTGCATTTATTTCACCAAAATTACAGTAAAAAAAACAGTAATATTGTGAAATATTATTATATTTTAAAATATAATTTATTACTGTGATGGAAAAACAGCTGCCATTACAAGTTTTCAGCTGCCATTACTCCAGACTACACTGTCACATATTCGTTCAGAAATCAATCAAAATATTTATTAGTTTTATTTTAGTGTATTTATTTGTTTATTTTGGTCAAGAACATTTAAAATACAGCTACAGTGGTCTCTGTCAGTATTGGGTGATCTTTGGCGGTGCTGATTGCAGATAGCCTTTGCCCCAGTGCCGTGAAGCCTCTGTCTCTGGTCATTAGCTGTACTGTTGGTTGGGGAAGTAATGGCGACCCAACGCGTCTGAAGTGTGTTGATGTTCCACTGAGTGCCAAAAAAAAAAAATGCAGCTGGCTCGTCTGGCTTGGATTGTTGCCATAGCAACACACCCACAAGATTATTATCTTGATAAAGGCCATGCAGGAGAAGCTTCAGGTTGCCATGGCTATGGACAGCAAGTATCCCTGTCTCCCTATGCCACAACCCCCTCTTTTCTCACACTGTCTCAAGCTTTTAAGTGATCTTCTTTTCAGAATCACCATAATTCACATTAGCAGTCATATTTAGAAGTACACAGATTTGTTGTGATGTCTAACCAAGAAATTAAACAATAGTCAGGTTACTATAATGGTTTCAAAGTTACAGCATGTGGGTCAATGACATACTTTTTTTGTGCTATACATTAATTTATTGAAAAATACATAAAAATTTAATTATACAGTTACTTTAATACATATGGTTTATGATAGGCATGTTTTTAATTTCTGAATTTCAAATTTTTTTACTTTCTTCTTTTTAAAAGGATCAGTTTTACTTGGTTACATCGCACAGTGTTTCCTAAAGATGCAAAGATCAATTGTCCATAGACTGATAGAATTTCTGTTTCACATATGCAAATGAAATTATTCCTCATTCAACTGATATAATGCATTTCATAAAGCCAGTGCCACTTGTTGTGGTTTTAAAAGGAAGCAATAGAAACTGCTATCAGATCTAGACACTGAATAAACCTTCACTATCATTAAAGGGGTCATATGATGCTTTTTTAAAGATCATTATTTTTGTGTATTTGGTGTAACAGAATATGTTGACATGCTTTAATGTTCAAAAAACACATTATTCTCAGTGTTGTCAAAACAGTTCATTGTTAATCATATTTATTGTAAATCATTAGCTGCTATCGACCTCTCAAAATGTTGATTAGCTCAACTCTATTGCCATCAGGCAGTCAAAGCTTTTTTTTACCTCGGGTCCCTTTTTGCTGTTGAGAAACTGTCAGTTTTTGTTGTGCTATATTTGCACATCCTACAGGCGGGTCGACGTCCCATCAATTCTTTTGTGAGTTGTAAAGACAAGTCCATGGATTAGTGATAAATGGAGATTGATTCTTGACATTGCTTCCCCAGAGGGGAGAATAAGGTCTCCCACTGCGCAATTATTGACACCATCATTTCTGACTCTCTCATTCCCTGCATGGCCAGTTTGGGGCGTCTACATTATGAATGAATGAATGAATGAGTTTTTATTGCCAGGTATGTTTACACATACGAGGAATTTGTTTTCATGACAGAAGCTCCACAGTGTAACAGAATGACAGTGACAGAACAAAAACACAGATAATAAAAAATAGAAAAATAGAACAAGTAACTAAGGAATAAAAATATACAAATCGACAATTGTATGTACAGGTATATAACAATAGACAGTTGTATGTACAGGTATATTATGTGTCAGAAGCACTCAGAAAATGACTAAAAATAATAAAAATTACCTAAAACTTCACTGTACCTCACCTGTCAAAAAGGGCCTTCATTAAAAAACCAAAGTGCAGATCTGTTGTGGTTGTGCTGCATAATAAGCCCTGTTTTGTCAACCATTGTAATAATCACGAATTGTAGTGTAGTAAAGTTTTGATCACATAGGAGAAGCACAAACTTTTGCCCAATTGACTCTTTGCTGAGCTGCCTTTGATTATTGTTGCTAACTCATATTTCCATAAACATTTCCATAAAATGTGTTCATAAAGTGGTAAAAACTGATATTAACATATTTTTTAAATATATTTTTTCATAAAATCTGCCATTTTCCTTAAAAAAAAAACAAACAAAAAAAACATTACAGTAAAAATTTGTATTTTCCATTACACTGTATATCCTCCATTATAAATGGCTGACAAATTTTTATTTGTTATAGCTAATTGCAGCAACACACATACACATACAGTAAATAAACCAACCGAACAAGTTGGATGCCTATAGAGAAAGTAAAAGTCTTAAAAGCATAACTTGACTACAAATTCTTTTCACAATCAAAGAAAATGTGCATTTCTTTGAATTGCACGAACTAGATGAACTCAAAAATGTCTTTCTTGGCTTCTTCATTTTAGTGCAATTTCACACGCCCCTCAGGGATCCATGGACCAGGGAATGCACCTTTCATTGTGAAACTGTTACATCACACTGACTTTTTCTCAGTTAATAAAAGAGCTTACTACTCCATTTGCCTTTTTCATGTCGGGCTAATCCTCAGCTTTCACACTATTCTCTCTGCAGTTCTCCTTTTCTCTTTCGATAAGTATAGCTGACTTTCTGTGAAGCACTGCAGGTACTGTTCTCTTGCTCAGTCAGATTTCTCTGGTCTTCTACTTTTCTATAAAAGCGGCACACACCGAGAACCATTAATTCTGAGAAAATGCCAGTTCTCAACAGCATGCACTGCATATTGTGGCGAAAGTATTGATCAACTGTACGATTCTGGCCCTTCGCATGGTGTTTCTAGGAATTAAAAGTGGTTCTGAGATTTTCTTTCTTGACTTGCTCTGTGACAGCTGGCCCAGCGCACCAAATGCGTTCACAAGTTCGGATGTGTCTGGTCTCTGGGTATTCAGTATCTTTAATTCATCGGAGTGAGTTTAAAAAAAAAAGATTTTTAGGGCTGTGTGCCCAAAATGGACTGGGAGCCAAGAATTAGGGTCGTCTTATTAGTCTTCTTGTGTGTCAGCCCTCCCGTGTGTTCACCTGAGGTTAAATGGTCTAAATTTAGACCGGCAATCAAGTGCAATTAGCTGCTGAGAGACCTAAGGAGCTTTTAGCATGTGAAGTGCGTAGCTGAACGAAGATAATGGAACTGAGACCATTGGGTTTGGGGTGATGTGCTGATCACTTGAAACCAAATCTAGACATCTGAAGGTCTACACGCTATAAACCTACTGTATTGAATGGAACGGCAGGAAGCAGGTTTGGACTGGGGCAAAATTTAGCCTTGTAAAAATCCAGTCCTTGTGGCCCATGTTTTGAGGGCTTGATTAGGGCCTTTAAATCTGAAACAAATAACACAAATCTATAATATATTTATCAGTAGATATTACTAAGTCTAAAATGCAGTTAACTCTATTAATATTGCCTATTTTGTTGCATAAAAATGCACAATTGACAGTAAAGCATTGATTTTGAGTCAGGATGCAATAAAGTAAATTTACTGCAATAAGTAACAATAAAATTGGTAAAAACACTGAATTTATGCACGACTGCATTCTGTCAGACTTAATTCTTCTTAATTATTGAATTTATTTTGATTCTCAATTCATCTTAATTATTGAATTCATTCAAAAAAAGGCTGTCAGTTTGTGCATTAGGAGTGGGCTCTTTCTGTAAGTTACATAATTATGCCAGTTCATGGCGACAAGTGATTCATTCAACAACACTGATTCATTCAGGAATTAGGCCTAATCATATGACTGATATTATGGGCGAGCCATTGAATCCTTCACTCAACTTTCTCCGTTTTCCTTTGCCGAACAAAGATAAACAGTAGCTGGAAATATTGTTTTTCAATATTAACTTCTTGCTGTTAATTGAACAGCTCTAAAAAGGACAACACACTTACAATCATACTGTTGGTTGCTAATAAAACCATAACAGGGTGTGATGACCAGCTATGATATTCGGAAAAACAGCATTCTCATTTGCATCATATTGCTTGCATATGCTGTATTTCCACCCAAGAGTAGTTGGAAATTTAAAGTAGCTTCCTACAATACTGATTAAATTAATTTTACATACTCCGTTCTGTTTGTACACAGAGAAATGTCAATATCCTTCAGCCTGTTGGCATAGAAGCGAAATATGTGAATCTTCTATCACAATCACACACGCATTGCCTCGCTGCACTTCCCCAGTTTCTCTCACACTCCGAAGAGAGAGTGAAGAACAAAGCAATGTCAGGCATTACAGACAGGCCAGTGATCACAGTCTTCCTCTGTCTGAACTCTGATCTGAGAGAGTGGTTTGGGCTCTGGCTTAAATGCTGCATAAACACTAGACTACAGCGTTCTAGACTCCTGAAACTGCTCTGTAGTCTTTTTGTTCCTATGGGAAACAGCACACTGCCACAAGTCACTGATCTCATTCTGATGGGCCTAGGTGGCTTGATACTAGTGGTTCGCAACTTAGTTTTGAAAAATAGCTTTTAGCTTAGCATACCGTTAAAAATATACCAATTTAATGCAGCATTATGCAAAAACCTTGCTATTGTAGAAATGCATTATTATTTAGGCTACTCTTCCTTGTGTTCTGTGAGTGTGTGTGTGTGTGTGTGTGCATATATATATATATATATATATATATATATATATATATATATATAT
>NW_015505194.1:1061886-1075125 GCF_001515645.1 Sinocyclocheilus grahami
AAGGACAAGCACTCAGCGTCGACTGCACTCGCAATAACAGCTCCGATTAAACACGACATTCACACAAATTATTATACTTTTATTTTATTTTATATATATATATATATATTCTTAATTTTCACTGTTGAGCTTGTATTTTGACAGAAAACCACAGGGAGTCCTTAAAGCTTCTCTTTTGTGGACAATGTTTGGTTTATAAACACTTCTCATTACAAGTGAACTATCACTTTAAAATTCCCTTATGTTGGATGGCGTCAGGAATTTAAATTATGTAACAATCACAGTAATCGTAAATGATTATGATAAGTTCAAATAATCGCGACAGGCCGTCTCTTTAGTTCAGTATTAGAACCAATTTGGTATCTAGTAAAGCAAGTTCACTGTCTCTTTCTACCATTTTCTATTTCTCTAATTGCCTATTGCTTGTCTCCCTCTTGTTGTCTTGTTCTTTCATTTTTCCCTTCTTGTCACCATATGTTTTTAATGCTTTACTGTGCTGTATCAAAAAGGAGGTCAAGCTCAGTTTTTTTTCTTTTAAGCTCGTCAGAATTAATGGAAGGTCCAAAAGCTATTTCTTTTTCTAAATTTTTCTCCATTCATAATATTCAATTTGATCTCTTCCATAACCGCTTTCCACAACGTGCTGTTTTGTACATTTACAAATGTACACTTGAATATAAAAGCTTGGTGTATTCTCTTGATTTTTACATATCAAGGCAGTAAATGAAATGGCATAAGCGAGTGTGGTGAATTTAGGTGAGAGGGATATGAGAGGTGTGTGTGTGCACTGAGTCAGTTCTTTGATGTGTTATTAGCAACTACCGCTGGGCGAAACTTTCGCACCACTCTTCCTTTTTTTCTGTCCATCTAGCTTTCAAAGATTTTGTGCTGTGCTAGGCTTTATCCCTCCCCAGGCAAGATGAACTATGAGACCGAACAGCACATCTCAGACTGAATGTGACCAGAATCACTCAGACTTTGTTCTCTGAGCTGGAACACGAGAGCACAGTATTGCAGTGATTAACATAAACCTGCTTTAATTAGCAACCACATGCTCTCATTAACTCCCATTATAAAAATGTATGGAACATGTTAGGAAATGAAGCTGAATTTTACTTGGTTGAATTAAAATTTTGGAAAAATAACAAAAAAATATATATGTGACCCTGGACCACAAAACCAGTCTTAAATCGCTGGGGTATATTTGTAGCAATAGCCAAAAATACATTGTATGGGTCAAAATGATCAATTTCTCTGTTATGCCAAAAATCATTAGGATATTAAGTAAAGATCATGTTCCATGAAGATATTTTGTAAATTTCCTACCGTAAATATATCAAAACTTAATTTCTGATTAGTAATATGCATGGCTAAGAACTTAATTTGAACAACTTTAAAGGCGATTTTCTCAGTATTTTGATTTTTTTGCACCCTCAGATTCCAGATTTTCAAATAGTTGTATCTCAGCCAAATATTGTCCTATCCTAACAAACCATACATCAATGGAAAGCGTATTTATTCAGCTTTTTTCAGATTATGTATTAATCTCAATTTCAAAAAATTGACCCTCAACTCATCAATATTTGCTGAGAAAAGCTACCTTGAAGATAGTTTAAGAACTGTAGCTGACAAAAACAATAAAAAGGCAATATATTGTTTGCTTTATTTCTATATCATAAGCTAGCCACTGGCCATTTTCCAATCCATTTTGCAATCAAGTTTGTCAGTCTGATCGTTTGGTAGACTTGATTGTTTATTAAAACAATAAAATAATTAATAAAATAAATCTTCCCTTATTTAATAAATTTTTAATTAAATTACATTTCAATTGGATTACTTTTTTATCTTTTTTTTATTTTAACATATGTTATAAAATAAACCTTGTAATTTGGCTTAATAGCTGTGATTGTCATATTTAGTTTGTTGCATATTTTTTTGACCTCTATGACTCCAAATAATTTTGCTTTTATTATATGTTTGTCTCATGTTTAGGTCAAGAACGCTTTGGGAACATGACTAGAGTTTACTACAAGGAGGCAGTGGGTGCATTTGTTGTTTCTGACATTACTCGAGGCTCTACATTTGAAGCTGTTTCAAAATGGAAGCATGATTTGGACAGCAAGGTGAAACTGGCCAATGGCAATCCTATCCCTTCTGTCCTTCTCGCCAACAAATGTGACCAGAAAAAAGATGGATCCAACAATTCCACACTTATGGACAACTTCTGCAAGGAGGCTGGGTTTTTGGGTTGGTTTGAAACGTCAGCTAAGGTAATATAAGCTCATTCTGTGTTCGCTTAGCCACTTAAATGTTTGCTTGTGCTGGGTCAAACTGAAGGAGAACTTGTCACAAGACATTTTTGCTAAGAATAGAAGCTTCTTACTACACCTTTCCTCTCTAATCAGCTCAGACGACCATGAAAGCTGCCATATTAGATCAAGTATTTAAGATGGCTGACATTCTCCATGGTATTAGGGCCAAAACGGCACCACTGCGTCAGTCTTAAGAACATTAGCTACTCCTCATGCCTGAATCACCAGAAATATGTCAAATGCGCAATGTGTAACTTATCACGTGAAGCTGCAGTATGTATGGGATTTTTGAGGGAGACATTTTTCATCTCTGCTTGAACTGCTGAAACTTTGCCCACTTGTTTAAAAGGGTGATAGTGGCACAACGTTTAGTACATTGACCAAAACTTGAATATCAAATTTTATTGATGCAGCTATGTTTACAGATTGACAGAGTGCATTGCAATACATATTATTATTTATTTTTTTAATTGTTTTTTAATAATTGACTTTTATTAAAAGGAGTTATTTTTAGTTTTTAAATGATACTGCCATTCAAAACTCTGGAGTCATTTAAGATTTCTATTTGAAAGAATTTAATACATTTATTCAGCAAGGATGCACTGAATTAAAGTGGTAGTAAAGATGTACATTTCAAATAAATCCTGTTCTTTTGAACTTTTAATTCATCAAAGAATCCAGGAAAAAAGTTCCGTTTTCAAAAAATATTAAGCAGCACAACTGTCACGTGTGATAAGAAATGTTTCTTGAGCACTAAATTATTTACATTTTAAATTATAATAATATTTCGTAATATTACTGTTTTATTGTATTTTTGATCAAATAAATGCAGCCTTTGTGAACATAAGAGACTAAAAACATTAAAACACCTACCTGACCACAAACTGAACGGTAGTGTATTTTTGCTTTTTGACACAATAATAGCAATAATGTATATGATCAGCAGTCTACATCAGCAAAAAACATGCATTTTGAATATTATGCTACTAATATATTTTCTTTTTAAATTAATTTATTTAACTATTATTATTGTGTTTGTGACATGGAAGTCATGTTGTCTAGATAAGTTATTTTGTTTAGTGCCTGCAGTATGCTGACTTTCACATGGTTTCTATTACAAATGGTTGTCATTCCTGACTAAGATCCATAGTCGCATATTTTACAGTATCAGCTGAATGTTAAAAACGCTGCAAAAGGTAATGAAATATGTGTGTTTAGAGTCTTACATCAGCAATCTCTTTGCACATTAATCTCTTTCCTACACACATCTGAGGGATGCTAGGTGGGGTCTGGATAAATTAAGCTGGCTAAAGAGATATTCTGGGATGAGGGAAGGAAGAAAAGAGGAACAGGGAGGAGGAGAAGGAAATGTCTGTTTGTTAATTCTGTGTCTTGAGGAGTGTGTGATTGTGTAGGTATTTAACTCCCTGTTAAATTGTACCCCTTGACATGTATTTTCCAAGTCGCATGTTTTGGCCTTAAATATATCTTGATTTTGTCTTGCTATTTAAAAAGTGTTTGTTCGGTTTCTGTCTGTAGCAGTGTCTGGTCTTAACTGTTTAACAGAAGGTGTCTCATCAGTCAGTCTGCATAAGCACATGTTTTTTAAATAGATCTCTCCATTTGGGACTCAAGCACACAGATGTCTGGCAGGGAGCTCTGGCACCTGTCATGTGTAAATGTGTGTGTATTTGTGCACGTGCATGTTTTTGTATGGTAAATGTGTCAGCTCTCATCTATCGGGATCTCCGCGTGTTCAATCAAGCCTCTATTGCTGACTGATCTAAAGATTGTTTCTGTCTCTCTCTTTATATCTCCTACGATCACTCCTCTCCCAGTGGACTGCATGTGTATTTTGTTTATGCACCTTGTCCCACTTTTTTGAACAAATGACAGTTGTGTAAAATTATGGAAGACCATTTTGCCTCAGAGTAAAAAATAATAAATAAATAACAAATTATTGTGAGATGACAGATAACAGTTGTAAGAAATTAAAGGCACAATATGTAATTTTCGCCGCTAGAGGGCGCGTATTCAAAATAAACAAATAGACAAAGGTATAGTTTGATGACGCCGTGACTGAGTGTGGAATCATGGGAGTTGTCGTCTTCATCCCCACAAATGGATGCAATCCGACGGGACTCGGGCAGAAATCATGTTCATGGATGAGCTAATGATTTATTAATGTAGTAGAATGAAGCAGGGTGAGGCTGAAAGCCGTCGAAGCGAAACAAGGCTGCTGAACGAGCACGACACACAGCTCGAAGGCAGCGGAGCTTTTATTATGCCACAGTCGACTGCTTCTGTTCCTTCCGGTCGTGCATATGTGGAAAAAAAGCAGCGCTGTTTTATCATACTAGATACATTTGAATGTTCTGTTATAATGCTACTCTGTGCGGTCGTCACCGTTCTATTAAAACGCACATATTAAAGCGTCTTTGGTGTTTCCATGTTTTCTACAAAACAAAACCAGAAATCGAGGGGTTATGACGTCATTGGCAGACGAGACAAGACAACACAATGACACTATAGACACGGTCCGTGTCACTAGTTAAAATTGCTTATTTCTCTGGATTTAAACATTCTTCGAAACATTTGGTATAATGCAAGTAAGTACACAAGTCAGCAAAATATATAACACTGTTCTAGTGGTTTTTGGATATTTTAATAAAAAAAATCTTACACATTGTGCCTTCAAGTCATATTGCGAGATATAAAGTGACATTGGGAGATATAATATAGCAATGATGAGAAATTGTAATTGTATTTTTTATGAGGTAAAAAAAAAAAGGTTTCCATAGAATGTAAAATGCATGACAAATTCTTCTTTTTCAGTTAACATGACTGAACATTGTTAAAAAATTTTTTTTATAGAAACAAAATAGTTTTTAAGCATAAATCTCTGAAAAATGAAAAGAAGTGCAAATTAAGCAAGAAAAACTAAAAACTTAATTCAAGTGATATTCTTTGAATAAAAAGAGTCTTATACACGTTAAAAAGAAAATGCCTTTTTAAAAATGTTTAGATATTTTTACTGGATAATAGGGCAAAATACTTACTATGAAATGATTTTTTTTTTTTTGCAGTTTTGTATCGCTGCGTGTGGGCAGACCAGTAGGCTACAGGGCTTCTGTGAGCTCTTTAGCGTTAATTGATTATCATTATAATTTCATAACACGTCTTTAAGTTCTAGATCTCTAAATGGCAATAATTTCATCCATGGTTTCTACCAAAAGAGGTCACCACCCAAACAAGCAAGGGCAAAGAACACTTTCTGACAGTCATGCCTCATGCCTCTCATGATGTTCTTAACAAGCTTGAAAATTCAAGTTATTTACACCTGTCACTGCAAGCAGATAGAGTTCCCCAGACTCATGTATTTGAATATTTGATTATCTTGTTTTTCTTGCTCTCCATACTGCTGGACATCAGTTGTCTCATAGAAACGGTAATTGTCTCTCAGCATGGCCGTGCCAACTGTATTGTGTTCAGTAATCCGGGTGAATGACAAATACAGATGGTTGGCTTTTGTTTAACCTTTCTGTTTTCCGCCCTTTTCCTCAAATCAGTCTCATTCACTCTCTTCCACTTTGAAGCCACAGACTGCTTAGGGATAGAGGCACGTAAATGGAAAGAGTGAATTGTCTCGAAAGAGTGATGAGAATGGAGACATTGTGTAGGCGGGTGCCATCAATCCAGCTTCATGCTGAAGTACCTCTCGAAGCTTCACTAAGCACTCAGTTTAGCTTAACAAGTTATGTCTATTGACCATTCTGTAAATGATCTCAGTATTCTGGAAAGGTTCCAGTGCTGTTCCACAAAAGAAGATATTTTGAGGAATGCCTCGGTGTGTTGTTGTTTTTTGATACAGTAAAAATCAGTGAGGTCCACTGATGTTTACTTTCATTGTATGTTCAAATATTGTTCAAACAATTTTCAAAATATCTTCTTTTGTGTTCTGCAGAATAAAGAAAGTCATACAGGTTGGGAACAACATGAAGAATGATTTTCAGGTGAACAATCAGTGTTAACATTGACTCTTTTCACTGCAGGAAAACATCAACGTTGATGAGGCTGCCCGGTTCCTGGTGGAGAACATCCTTCTCAACGATAAAGGTCTTCCATATGAAGAGAACAATGGTGACAAGATTAAACTGGACCAACAAACAATGCCTGCTGAGAGCAAGTCAGGTTGCTGCTAGTGTGGATGCTCTCTTGTTTTAAAAAAATCCCCCAATCTCACCTCATCCCAAACCCATGCCACGGATCACATACATAACCAGGGGTAGACAGTTTTGTGCTCTAAAACGGGAGAAGACATCACTGCCAAAGGACAGATGATCAGATGAAAACATCTGATGCTTTTAATGACCAGTTTTTCTCTCTCACTCTTGTTATGTGCCATGTTTGTCCTTTTAAAAGTGTCAAGCAAGTTACTTCCATATGTGCTTGTTGTAATATTGCTTAAACGAATGAAACTAAATGGGTGTCATAGAACCAGACAAATACCAGTAAAAGTTCTTAGCCAAAATTAAATTAAACGAATGCCTTTGTCACAGAGCTGTTTTAATGTATTCTGGACTATTTGCATCTGCTGCTGGGAATCGCAATTCTCAAGATGTCACTTTATAGCAAAATAGTACATATTCCCAGGGCATTTAGTCTGTTGTGAAGATCCAACCATCAGTCTTAAAGCTCTTACCACAAAATAATTTGATCATGAAAAGAAAATGAATTGTCCTCTAATGAGAGATCTGTAGGAATCATGGGCCTATAAGCATGTACATATGTGGTTCAGAGAGTAAGATCATGTTGGTTTTCTTCAGGCTTGTACATGTTAATGTTAAAATGTTTATTAATTGTTTTTAAATTGGTATTTAATGAGGGATCTGAGCATTTGCTCTGTCCATGGCTCTATTCTAGAATTACCTGAAGGCAAACATATATTTTAATATGCTGGAACGAATTTGTCAAGTTTGCAAACAAATGTTTGTTGAAGTAACAATGACAGAATAAAACTTTTTAAACTGTTCATAGTCTTTTCTTGTATGATCTCAAAGAATATGTGAGAGGATGTGCCTTAAAATTTGAAATTCTAACAAAAGCTTCAACATAATATAATTATGATAATATGAAGATTTGTATGCAGTAGTAATTGGTTGTCTTTTCAAAGCAGCATGATAATTTAGAATGCTATTAAAATCCTGGCTTCATTGCAGTTGAAACATTGCCTTAGGCCATCTTAAGATGGGGGATGAGCTGTGTATGATGGGAAAAGGGGACAGAATAAACTTTGCTTTAATACACATGCTTTAATTTGTAGGTGCTGTGGTAGTAGAGTGCCATCAATTTCAGAAAAATCATACAAGCAGTTTTCTTGCCATACGTGTATCAGGCGGTAGATGGACTAAGAATGGGTTCATTAAGTCATGATGTTGATTATGTGAGTTCACAAAGCTGTTCTGAACAATTCTTGAGTCAACAACTTAACTGATTCATTTAACTGAGAACTGTCTTATTCGAATGTATAATGAGTCGAAAACCGAGCATTTTAAGGTTCTAAATTAATATTTATTTTGTTTGAATAGAAACAAACTGAATTGAGACTTTTTTTAAAGGGGAAAAAAAATATATGATGAGATGTCGCGTGATGACTCAATTACGTGTTGACGTAAAACTAAGGTACTAAGCGGATTCAGTTTTTGGAATCGTTTCTTTGAAACTAACTGTTCAAAAGAGCAGAAAAGAGACGAGGCTTTCTTCCCATCGCTAAATGACAGTGGATATACTCTAGGGTTTGTTTGAGGAGGTCAGGGGGAGTTCATTGGCGGTTCATAGATGGTAATAATAAAGCGCTCGCCCTGTGCTAGTGCTGTCGGCAATCCCAAGCGATCCTGTCACCTAGCAACATGGCAAACTTTCCCTACTGCCTGAATCTCACCCTGGGCATCGCTTCCTATTTATCATTATCTTCCGTGCTTTAGTCAGCCAAGTGCTGCTTCAAACTATGAACTCTTAGATTAGAAACAAGGCCTACGTACACTTGCAATGTCGAAGTCACCCAAGAAAAAGACGCCCTCCTCCAGCCTCGTCGCTTCTTCGAATGCACACGCTCCCAAAAAAAGAGAAGAGTAAGATCTGGCTAAAGATTTGTTTATACAACCTCACTGTGTTTATGCCCTCAAAGTATTTAAATAATATGGACAAATCACAGATAATATATTTGATAAAACATTTATTTCACCTTATATCTCTGCTGTATTGTGTTTGTCCTCAGCTTACAAAAGTTGTTTATGTTTAGTTAAATATTGCAGGTCGGTAGTTTTGAATTTAACAACATGCAACATTTGTTAATGTAATACATTTTCCTGGCAGATTTTGTGAGTGCCTAATACGAAACTGTGTATTTTTGTGTATTTTACATTAACAACAACAGGCCTACTTTTCTAACATTAATTACTTATAATCTTATTTTCTTTGCGGTTACCCATAGGTTAATACACATAGTTTACGAATTTCTATTAATTAATGTTTTAATCCTATTATAAATTACAAGCCCAATTCCAGAAAAAAGGGAAAAGTTTTATTTTTTAGTTTTATCTATATATAGGTAGAAAGAGAAAAGACCAATCACAAAACATTATGCAAATGAAACTATTATATTAAATATTTTCTAATAGATTACATTAAAAATGTACTGTCTCTCATTGGTCAGTGCATCGGAAAGTCCTGAAGAGCCCAAGAAGAATCTGATCTCTCTCTGGCTGGAGTGGAGTGACACTGAGGTCAATGCTGAGAAATGGGATGCAGCCAAAGCCTCTAAGGATAGCAAGGTGAGAATTAATGAATAGAACATAATTTAATATTCAATGTCTTTCCTTTATAAAAAGCTTTACAGAGCAATATCAGTGTTGGTCAGTTGGTGAGAGTAGAAATCTGTTTCAGCAAACTGCTTGGCTTGAGAGATGTAGCATTTCGGTTGATGAGTCAGTGGTTGGCACTGTGCACTTTGAAATTTGATCATTATTTTTTAATTGCTTTTATTCTGTTTTGTATTGGTTTTCCTTTGAATGTGAATCTAAAATCATGCTGAGCATTTTATGTAACAACATTGTCAACAGCTCTTTGATGATCCAGAAGGGAAGGTTGAACTTCTTGCCTCCTTAAGAGTACACACTTGGAAACGTCCTTCAGAGTACATACTTAATAAGGGAAGGGTTTATAAGCCTTGTAAGTGGTCACCATCTCTACCAGGTCCAGCAGACTTGATGAATCTGAACTAACCAGGATAGGTAAAGTTAAACAGAGTTTGCAACGTTTCTTTGTCTTGGCATAAAGAGATTTCTGCCAACTGTCAGGTGTACTTACAAATGCACTTTTGAGTGCAGTTTGAGAAGTTTCTGTTCTATCTGACATATATCAACATTACACTAAATTAAAACTGTCCTGACATGACCAGCCTACACACATACAAAGCATACTTGTCCATTTTGTGTGGACCCTGTTCTTTAGTTGCATGTTTTTGGGGAAAATCTAATCTTTAGCCTCAGTGCCAAGCCTAATTGATGAAATCTGTTTATGCCACTTTGAGTTCGGGTTGTGATTAAATTACCTCATGCCCAGCACAACATTTTACAATTATTCCTCCATTTTGATAAGTCTAGGCAAGTCATGGGATGCTAAAAAGTCACAACAAGCAGTAAAATCACAAGGCAATCAAGACTAGGCACTAGAGCTCTGAAACCAATTATTTTTTGCCATCTGACTAGCTGTATTTAAGATGTTTAATTGACAGAATGAATGAAGGTCAGTTCTGTTGTCATGTCCATGGCAACAATTGGGATAAAAGATGAGAGCTGCGATTCTTCTCTCCAAGTATGTGAGTGATACTAAGAGCTTTCAATTTACATTTGATTAAAATTTTATTAACAGAAGATTATCAAATATTCATGGTTTCATGTTCCTCAGAGCGTCAATATGATCTGTGATAGTAGTGGGGGAAAAAACTGAAAAATTTGTATATTTGTCATTTCTTCGGTGACACAAATTTGAATATGTGCCCAGTGTGCACAGTTATAATCATTTTCAAGAATCATTGTTCAGATAGATTTACATGATTTACGGTGCAATCTCAAATAAACGCTCTGAGTTTGGGGTCGGTTAGTGTTTTTAAAGGTATTTTGAAATACAGTATCTTATGTTAAGCTGCATTTATTTGATCAAAACTACAGAAAAAAAACAATTGTCAAACAATATTACAGTTTGAATTAACTGCTTTCTATTTTGAAAATTAAATTTATTCTTGTGATGGCAAAGCTGAATTTTCAGTAGCTATTACTCCAGTCTTCAGTGTCATATGATCCTTCAGAATTCATTCTAATATGCTGATGCTCAAGAAACATTTCTTCATGCTGAAACATGCTGTCATTTTTTATCCTTTTTCCCCAGGATTCTTTGATGAATAGAAAGTTCAAATGAATAGTATTTATTTGAATTTTAATGTAACAATTTACTATCACTTTTGATTAATTTAATGCATCACTGCTGAATAAAAGTATTAATTTCTATTAATAAAAAGTATTAATAAAAAAAACCACTAAAATTAATTTATACTGACTTTGCGTTTGTTTGAGTTGAGATGAAACTAGAAAGCTGAAACTCATCAATGTAGATCTACAGGAACTGGAATTTCTGACATAATATGTATCACACAGACTGTTGTGGTGGAAAATGAAGCTGCTTTCAACCTTACCTCAGCAAATGAGCATTAACTCTCAAGTGAGGTGAGTCAGTAAATCATTTCGGATTGCCTGCATTACTGATGGGAACTAAGAATAATTAGTTTGGTTAGTATTAACTCACACTGGGTCACTCTTCTGCATGGCGATTTCACAGCTCATGCGATGGGTCATTAGTGAGCTCTACATTCTGTGGAAAGTCTGTACCACAAGACCATCTCCACAGTTTCCAACCTCTGGAGACCCTGGGAACACATCTACTCCCTTTGTAAAGCAGCAAATGATCACATGCCCCTCTATAATGCCTATGGGAAGTATGTTATTAAACTCTACTGGATGGATAGTTCAGGTTGAGTATCGACATAATACTTGTATTGTGTAGCACTGAAGTAGATATACCGGTATTTACACGCACACACACTGTGATCTAATCAGTATGTCACTATGTTATGTCAGATGATCCATTATTTAACATTCATAAGTGCAACATTTTTTTGTTTTTACCAGATGCTTTTATCCAACATGGCTTACAAATGAGGAAAAATACAAGCAATTACAACAAGCCAGCACTGAATTTTTTTTTTAATGCTGAATGATTTTATTGAAAACCTGCTGTGAACAACATCCACTGCATTTTATTTCAGCTTTGTGTATAGCTAGAAGAATTTTGTTAAAAAAAAAATATATTTTTTGAGCAGCACACATGCTGCTCAACCTATTGTACCTATTGTAGCAAATGTCCACATTTTTCTTCTAGAAGGACACTGTGTCCTTTAGGCAGTGATTAAGTGAGAACATAACGCTTATCAGGGAGCCAAGAGAGTCAGTAGAACTGTGACTGTCAGATTGCTCTATCTGGGCACAAGAAACTGAGAAACAATTATTTACCTTAACAGCTCCTAGTACTAAATGAGCAAACACTGACCTACACGCTGGTAAGAGTGATTTGTTTGACAGTTGATGTCAAAGAATAGTAAAGTAACACTATCTCAGGCACAAGAGCATTTTAGATAAGGCCTATGTGCTGGGCAATAGTTACTATGTTGCTGACTGATCTTTTAAGATCACTCTCTTTAATAAAACTCCATAAGAGTTAATGGTGTTTATTACTGCATTTTATGCTGCTCATTTTACTGTGTACAAAATACACACTAATGAATCATAGACTTTAAAGGCTCATCTGACTCCTGATTGATGCACCTTAGGTTTTGTTTATATTAAGATGAGTTTGATGGTGAGCAGATCATTAAAAACGGAATTTTCTATTACTGTGTTATATAAGTTAATTAATATTATTATTTAACAAAAGTTGAGACACACAAATCACACTATTAACGGCCTGTCCAGATGTCATGGGTCATTATTATATCATGAACTTTTTTGCAGCACACAAAAAATGGTTTTCAATTCTGACTTATACCAAGATATTTTACAGTGCTGTCTTATTAAGGAATGCACTTTTTAATTTTTTGTATTTATTTATTTATTTACTTTTACAAGAATTGTCTTCTGCTTTCTTAGGGAAGTTGGAGGAATATTACTGTTGATGACATGTTACCATTTGACAAGGATGATAACCTGCTGCTTCCTGCTACTTCAAACCATAGACTGTATAAAGCTTCGAACCAATCAGAGCTTTGGCCTATGCTGTTGGCTAAAAGCATACTAAAGGTGGCCAGTTTTTGAACATAATCCAAACAATTAAGTGTTTGAAATGTCTTTGAGTCTGATTTTTGTTCAATGAATTGTTTGATCTAGTTCACAAAGTCAGCCTGGATGATTCATTAAAGAGTCTGACTGAGCAGATTCTCAACTTCAGCTGACTTGGACTCAATGATCCAGTCTCAATGGTTAATAGCTCATAGCAGTGGAGGTTTATTATTGTATTCTTTTCCATGGTGTAAATGTTTAAAGGGGTCATATGATGCGATTTAAATTTTTCCTTTCTCTTTGGAGTGTTACAAGCTCTTGGTGCATAAAGAAGATCTGTAAAGTTGCAAAGACTAAAGTCTCAAAGCAAAAGAGATATTCTTTAAAAAAGTTAAGAGCCAACCAAGCCTACCTAAAACGGCTCGTTCTAACACGCCCCCACATGCCTACGTCACAATGTGGGAAGATTTGCTTAACGCCACCCAAATGTTCACGCAAAGAAAGAAGGCGTAACTTTTATTCTCGCTGTAGTATTGTTG
>NW_015505194.1:1075376-1095704 GCF_001515645.1 Sinocyclocheilus grahami
GTACATGTTTCAGAAAGGCAGGGCATAGAGGAGAAACAATAATGTACAGTATGTGGAAAATAATGTGTTTTTTTAACCTTAAAGCGCATAAACACATTTCATTACACCAAATACACAAAATAATGTTATTTTTAGCAGCATCATATGACCCCTTTAATCTATCTTAGGAAATGAGAAGTCTCTGAGCCACTTAATCATTTATGGTTCTAAATAATATGAACAAGAAACACTTATATATGAATTAACACACATATTTAGGAATTAACATGCATATATGCTGTAAAAGTCTTTACTGCCAAGGTTTGGCATAGAATCGATCACAGTCGTCACTCACCTGAAGCCACTGTACATCCTTTTTAAAGCATGCTTGTCCTCTTGTGTGGCAGTGATAATGATGGAATGGTTCTTTGCGTGAAGATGAACAGTAAAATCATGCAGTTAATTAATGGCTGCCGGACTGGTTGAATAAAGCATCCCATGAGGCACAATTAGAGCATCAGCCATCTGGTTTCTTCAGAGAAAGAGAGCAAGAGGTCACACACACACACACACACACACACACACACATAGACACACACACAGACATGCACAGATCAGCGTTTGAAATGATACATAGTGCAACTGGAACTGAGTGTGCATATTCATGCAGTCCTTACTGATCGTAGAACAACCAGTATTTTAGGATGTACCCAAACCTATTTGTATGTATTGTATGGGTGTCCAGCTCACAAGTAACCTGTTAGATGTGAAACGATGATGTTATGGTTTTCTTTCTCCAGTATTCCAGTCTCAGGCTCCGGGAGAGAGTTTGGAGAGTTTACAGTCATCCACTGTCCCACTGGCTGGATACCGGAGATCATTCCTTTAAAGTAAGGCTCTCTTCAAACACTTCCTCTAAAAAATCTCTCTCTACATGTTACATACTGTGGATTCCTAAAGTTTCCAAATACTGTGGGTTTCAAAGTGGAGTATTAAAATAAAAAAAGGTGAAGTGACGTGTGGCCAAGTATGTTGACCCATACTCGGAATTTGTGCTCTGCATTTAACCCATCCAAGTGCACACACACAGTAGTGAACACACACACCGCGAACACACACCCAGAGCAGTGGGCAGCCATATTGCTGTAGCGCCCAGGGAGCAGTTGGGGGTTCGGTGCCTTGCTCAAGGGTCTCACCTCAGTTGTGGTATTGAAGGTGGAAGAGAGTGCTGATTATTCACTCCCCCTAACAATAATTTGAACCTGAGACTCGAACCCGCAACCTTCGGGTTGCAAGTCCGTCTTGCTAATCATTAGGCCACGACTGCCAAAGGTTATTAGTCAAAGGTCAGCATAAATTATTACCATTTATTGGCTAAAATGCATTATTAAGTTATTTAAATTATTATTGAAGGCTATAGCATTAATACTTTTATTTTTTATTAAATAATAATAAATACTGTTAGACATGGCTTTATGGCAGTTGTGATGCCTGATTATTAGATTAAATGTGGCCCAGGTTTCTTTTTTGGAAGATTCAGCACAACTTTATTGATTTACAGTTTGATTTCCAATTAAGGTTAGTAGTACACAACTTCCCTGCGACCCTACATAGGACAAGCAGTTTGGAGAATGGATGGATGGAGTTTGTGGCGTCCCTTATAAATGCAAAGTAAATACAAAATGATACAAATTTATACTGATATTGTCAAAAACCCTACTTTGCCTTGGGCATTTCCAAACTTTTCTGCACTGTGCATTTTTACATGGCTTATATGGTATAAGACAATGTGTGCTGTTTTTTAACAACCAGGAGGCTGACATGAATTCACCCAATTTATTTTCTAAATACATATTTATGTAATTATGAATAGTTCATCCATGTAAATGCTTCAGTTCATGCATTCAATATTTAACATGGTCTCTCACAAGTTTTATAGTTATTAGTTTGTTCTCTCAGCCTGTAGCATTGTCTTTATGTCTGTGGTCTTTGCTAACAAGCTTCATTTAGCTGTGCTCTGCGATCCACAGAATGTCCTTCTTTTCCTCACAGTGTGTACAGTTGCCACCCTTATTAGGAGGAAATGGGCTGCAGACACTATGTTGTTGTTCTGCAAACAAATGGCTGGTCCTCACCGCCGTTCCGGCTTTATCGAGTTACTGCAGGAATGTTGTTGTGAAGCTTGCATGTAACTTTCTCTTCTGTAGTGTCTCTAGTTTGTTGTCACTTCCTCAGCAAAACTCTCACATCTGCTCTGTTTTGGGAAACACGGCGTGGTGTCTTGTAATTTAAGCTCTGATGAGTTTCCGTGTTTCATAGACTCCTCAGAGACCAGTTCACACATTCAGAGAACGTAAGCTTGTATTTTGGATAAATAAATAAATACATTGCTGTGAGATGAGTCCACACATCTTGCTGTCATATCTTCTAGAGTGCTATAATTTTTTTTCAAGGCTTGGCTTTTGTGCGTATCAAAGTAGGGTCTCCTGAGGTCATTTACGCCATGTTGCAACACTGCAGGATCTTGTAGTCATATCTCATTCCAGATCACATATTTGCCAGAACATCAGAGAGCCAAGAGAGTCCAAGAAATCCATGTAGCACCTGATAGCCAAACATTTTGTCACCATTTCAGCATGAAATTAGAAAACATGGGCAAGCAGATGACTGAAAAGAAACTTTTCAAAGATTACCAGGGATATTAACTTTGCAATGTTTGGGGTCAGAAAGGTTTTTATTTATTTAGAAATTAATACTTTTATTCAACAAGGGTGCATTAAATCAAAGTGTCAGCTTCTTTACTTTCTACTCATCAAAGAATCCTAAAAAAGTTATCACAGTACAGAAATGTTATTTGAGCACCAAATCAGTATATTAGAATGATTTCTGAAGGACCATGTGACACTGAAGACTGAAGTAATTTCTGAAAATTCATTGCCATCATAGAAATAAATTACATTTTTAAAACCTATTTAAATAGAAAACAATTATTTTTAATTATAATAATATTTCACAATATGACTTTTTTTTACTGTATCTTTGATCAAATAAATGCAGCCACAGTAAGCATAAGAGACTTTAAAAAATAAATAAATAAATAATGAAATAAAAATAATAAAAAATATCTTACAGACCACAAACTTTTGAACAGTAGTGTATGTGAAATGTTAAAGACTCAAGTTAAAAACAAGCGAGTGTGTGTTGTTTGCATTTGTTTTTATCAGTTTAGACCTTTATTCAAGCTGTAGTGATCACCTGTACTAGTTAATTGAGCATTGCTTGTTTTTCATATAATTGCTGTTTATTGATTGGTCCAAAGCGCAGAGGGTTGTTTGTTCAGCTTTATTAGTTTCATCCATCGATCCTGTGACTGGACATTAAATTGATACAAGCCTTTTGTTATTCCAGGCTTAAATAGGCTTTAATCAATTTTATTGACTTATTAGATAAGTTCACAGTAAAACTTTAAGTAAGCAATGGAGATCAAAACATCAGACTCTAATCTTCCATGTGTTGATGTCATTCTTAGATCCTGGTATACAGGGAAAATTTGGGAATTTCTGAGGGACAATATTCTTCAGTTCCAGATGGAAGAAGAGAGCTCGGAGGAGACCATGACTGCTGACCTATTGACAACAGATTCTAATGTGAACGAGATCAAGAGCGATTCTCCCACAGTACCTAGGAGCAGAGGTACAGACACGGACACACACATTGCAGTCGTTTGTCTATTAACAGTATGTGACATGTCTAATTAAAAGACACCGGTAGAGAGAGTAAATGAGAGAATCAATATGGCAAGATAACCTTCTGAGTAAATGGCTCTTCTTTGAGAGTTTTCTAATTAAACTTTAAAATGGTATGAGTGCTTCAGGATTCAAAGTAATTTACGTTTGACTGTAAAATATAAAATGTTTAAGTATTTGAGGCCTCTCAGTCTATGATACCTTGTGTTAACACTATTTGTTAAAATTAAATTAATATAAAGGCTAATGAAAACCACAGTTATGATGTTTATGTTGTTTTAAATTCACAAAATGTTTTATTCTGAATGTTGCAGTGTGGAGGTTTAGCGGTACGATGTTAACATTTTGACCTCGTGCATATACTGTAGATACAATGGCAGTATTCAGTGAGAGTAGAGGTATTATTAGCCATTTAGTCTTAAAATCTTCAAGGCCTCACATGATCAATCTGAAGCTCTGTGGTTCCCAGCTGTTAAGAGTGGAAGACCTAATTTTTAGATGACATAAATTTTTGATGACTTTCAGTTTGTGTGTATTGGCTTTGAGGTCATCTACATGCCAGTGCACACCTAAATGTTGATAAAAATTAACCCTTTAGCAAATATAGAAATGAAAAGTTTGAAGTACATGATTTCAGGGCCTGGAAAAGTCCTGGAAATTGATCCAAATTTTTTCTGGTAATGCTCAATCTATTTATTTGCCAATGAGTGTTATGGGAAAAATCATGGAAATTCATAATATAATTTATATTAAATGTGTAATATTATGAAAGTAATGAAAATGTGTTATACCCTAAAAGACTTGTAATTTGCAATAGTGATTGTCATGGAAATGTGTAATATTCTAAAAAGTCGACGTAGTCAATATTTTTTTTCTTGTAATGCTCAAATTATTTCTTTAATTAGAAATTACTCTTTGTGAGTGTGATCTCTCTTTTTGAAAATTCATATTCAGTCATCACAAAAGAATAGAAAAGTCATGGAAAGTTCATGGAAATTAATTTTCCGAAAGTGCATCGGCCTTTAAAATGTCCCACCTGACTTGCTGTTTTAATATGAAATATGTCAGTACAAAAAAAGTCATGTTTTTGTGGGTCTTTTAAGAAGGTTTGGTATTAAAATGCTCTGTTTTTCTTGTCAGAGTCTGCTAAGAGGAAGAATAAAGTTGGCGACCAAGACAGAAAGACCATTCAACCCAATGAAGCCATCAATGCAAATTACAGTGAGCTTGAAATCTCTTTTTTTTTGTGTGTTGTACGTGTGCATACATACATAGACATTTTCATATATGGTTATTTTCCCCTCTCTGCAAACCATACATTATTCACTCTGAAAAATGTAGTTGAGGTATGATTATTTGATCCTCATACAGGAAAGGAAACACTCTATATGCTTCTTGAAAACGGCTATTAATAATTCGCAGCCAATGTGGCATTGAGCTTTCCGTAAAGCAATGGAGATCTGTTTAGCAGGGCATTAAGGGTAAAATGACCCATATGTATCAGTCTGTCTTGTCTTACTGCTTGTCTTCAAGTAGCACCCTATTCCATCTTCATGCATCACTTCTTCTGCAAGTTCATGTATTACGGAATCAGTGCCACAACCTTCACTGCCAGATGTATATCATGAGCATGAATAAATAAAACAATCCCCTTTCTGTGTTTGTGTGTGCATAACCGTATTTGTGTTTGCTCCAAAGAAGTGTGCAGCAGTGTTAATCTGTGTGTGTGTTTGTGTCAGACTGTGAACAGTGCGCCAGTGTTGTTCTCTCAGGTAGTGTGATCTGAATTGAATTATCTGGCATGGCCTCGGGTGAGCACTGTCAATTCTGTCACTGTGCAGTTTATGACTGAAATATGCAAGGAGAGCAAAGAGCAGTGAATCACGCACACACACACTCACACATACAAAATATGCATAAATTTTATACCGACCTGCTTTGAAAAGCTCAGTGCTGTTGTGATAAGGAGATGTAATTGTCAGTATGCATGCAAACATGGATTTCCAACAGGTCTGTGGAGACTAACAATTTGATGAGTCTATTGAGACTAATGGTTTGCTGTTCAGATAGACTGTTTTGGATAATTGGCTTCTGCAAGTGAGTGGTTCAGATTACACTGGGATAATGCAGTGTTTGCTGCTGAAATTTGCTCTCTCTCTTGTTATCCTGCGTAAACATTCCGTCTCTCCTTCGTTTGCTCTGTCCTCTTATCTATAGGGTACTTTAATCCATTTAATGATCCATCTCCTCTGTTTTCCTCTCACTCCTTCTGGGTGTTTGATACTAATTAATGGGTTGGAAATTATAACATGCTTTGACATATATCACTTTGGTACCGTGGCCTAGATCTTCAGAGCCTAAAGCGGTGTTTCTTTTATTGAAACATACACACACATGATCGCTGTTCATTCTATTTATGGCATTTTCCATGAATAGGACACAAAATAGGTCCTGCACTTTTTAAAATAACCTAATTTTTAATTTATTTTTCAACAAACTGTGAAAGGAGGTGCTTAACCGTTTAGAAAATGTTCACCGTCAACCTCAGGTGGCCAATATTATATGATCTGTTTTATTTTCCATTTCCTGTTATCACATTTAGGACAAGCCTAAATACAGTTTAAAACTATGATTTTTTAAAATAAAAAGTGCAGTTTCAGTCTAAATTGAGCTATCACTCTGTGGGATTTAGCTAGTTTGGGCTCAAAGGTTGGTTGATTTCTAAGAAGAAAATTAAGAAAAGACAATTTAAATTAAGCTAAATATTATTAAAATTAGTTAATTGATTATACATATAAAAATGATATAAAACATTATTAGTTCGCTATTGTTATTCGAATGTCAACATTTTAGTGTTTGGTTTTAATTGTTGGAGAGATTAATTAAGATGATGCAAGCTAAAATTACTAAAATTACAAAAAATATATAAAACAAAAATAACTTGTTCCTCTATTGCTAAAAAAAAGAGAGAGAGAGGGGAACTGTCAGGATCATGGACCTGTTTTGTTGTGGTTTGCCCCTATCTTTGTTCCTGATTTTCCTTATATGGTCTTTTTCCTGTCCTTGTTTAGTTTAATTATGATTTCTGGCACCTGTGTTTGTTAATTATCCCCAGTATTTAAGTCCTTGCCTTTGCGTTCTGTGTTGGTCGGTTCTACTCGTTATGTTTCCTGCCATTTCCAGTGTGGATGTACCCTGTGTTCCGTGGATTAAAGACTGTTTTCATTTATTCGTGCCTCCTGCGTGTTTCATAAACAGCGAACTGTGACAGAAGAACCGACCAAAACCGTTACCTCCGTGTCTACCCTCTGTTTTTGTTTTTCGTTTTTGTACAGTGTTTTTTTGTTTCCGTAGTTCCCCTCATGCATCCCTTCACCCTCCCGGAATTCCTCTTCTTACTGCTGGAGCAGGGGGACAGATCTCTCGAGGACCATACAAGACTGTTCCGGTTGTTAGCTAGCACCCCAGCTACCCGAACGACGCGCTCTGTTCATTCTGTGACGTGAGCTTGAACACCGCGAGCAGAGCGCCGTCGTCCGCGGATGGTCCTCGAGAGGATTTCGTCGCCTTCGTGGAGTGGACTCTGGCAAGAAACGGGTCGCCATCCACCACCTGCCCCGTGGATGATCTAGTCAGATCCACTCCAGCCTCAGTGCCCAGCCCACCATCTCCCTGCGGTGCGGAGCATCAGCCCGAGCCCACCGATGACGGAGAAGCAATTCCCGCCATCTTGTTCCCGTGTTCAGCCTAGAGGGGGCTCCCGATCCAGAGTTTAGCCCTGAATGCCCGGAGGCTCACAAATGCCCACCCTTCCACCCGCTCCTGCCTCCTCCACCGCTGTCGCCTGGCAGCCCCTCTGCTCGCCCTCAGCCCACCATCATTACGGTGCAAGCTCCAGCGTCGCCATGGCTGGAGAATCCCTCACCTCCGCCTCCAGCCTCCGAGACCCGGACTCCGCCTCGGCCCGTAGACCCAGCAGCTCCCCCTCGGCTCTTAGCTCCCTCGCCTCCACCGTCACCCGTCGATCCACCAGCTCCATCAGGCTCCCTCGTCCCTCCGGCTCCTCCTTGGTCGGGCTTCGACCCGCCATCGCCTCAGGACTCTGCTCCTCCGACTGCACCTTGTCGCTCCGTCCCACCGGCTCCGTTGGGCTCCTTCCTCCTGCCAGCTCCACCTTGGTCCTCAGCCACTCCGGCTCCGCCACTGATCTCTGCCTCCGCCTCGGTCGCAGGAGCCCTCGGCTCCACCCTGGCACCCTGGATCCTCTGCATCCCCCTGGCTCGTTGGCTCTCCATCTCCGCCTCGGGTTCCTCCACCACCTGCTCCGCCGCCATTGGTAGGCCCCTTGGAGTAGGCGGCTATTCCTCCTCCATGGCTCCTCTCTCCGTCGGCTCCACCATGGGTCGCCATCATGGCTGTGGCCAGGGTCCTGCTTGGCTCCTCCTGCTTCGGATCCCTCCTGTTTCCTCACTGGCTCCTCCCTCCATCCTCCTGCCTGGAATCTGTCTGCCGGCTCCCTCCCGGACATCCGTCCTCCTCCTGAACCTCCTCCTTAGTTCCCACCCATTTCCCCGCCCCGCTGTTGTTCTACGGTGCTAGGACGCACCTTCCGGGAGGGGGGCGATATGTCAGGATCATGGATCTGTTTTGTTGTGTTTTGCCCCTGTCTTTGTTCCTGGTTTTCCTTTATATGGTCTTTTTCCTGTCCTTGTTTAGTTTAATTATGATTCCTGGCACCTGTGTTTGTTAATTATCCCCAGTATTTAAGTCCTTGCCTTTGACCATACGAGACTGTTCCAGCTGTTAGTTAGCACCACCATTTACCCGGACGCTCATTCTTTGACGCAAGCTTGAACACCGCGAGCAGAGCGCCGTCATCCGAAGATGGTCCTTGAGAGGATTTCGCCGCCTTCGTGGAGTGGATTCTGGCGAGAAACGGATCGCCATCCACCACCTGTCCTGTGGATGATCTCGCCAGATCTGCTCCAGACCCAGTGCCCAGCCCACCATCTCCCTGCGGTGCGGAGCATCAGCCCGAGCCCACCGATGACGGAGAAGCAATTCCCGCCATCTTGTTCCCGTGTTCAGCCTAGAGGGGGCTCCCGATCCAGAGTTTAGCCCTGAATGCCCGGAGGCTCACAAATGCCCACCCTTCCACCCGCTCCTGCCTCCTCCACCGCTGTCGCCTGGCAGCCCCTCTGCTCGCCCTCAGCCCACCATCATTACGGTGCAAGCTCCAGCGTCGCCATGGCTGGAGAATCCCTCACCTCCGCCTCCAGCCTCCGAGACCCGGACTCCGCCTCGGCCCGTAGACCCAGCAGCTCCCCCTCGGCTCTTAGCTCCCTCGCCTCCACCGTCACCCGTCGATCCACCAGCTCCATCAGGCTCCCTCGTCCCTCCGGCTCCTCCTTGGTCGGGCTTCGACCCGCCATCGCCTCAGGACTCTGCTCCTCCGACTGCACCTTGTCGCTCCGTCCCACCGGCTCCGTTGGGCTCCTTCCTCCTGCCAGCTCCACCTTGGTCCTCAGCCACTCCGGCTCCGCCACTGATCTCTGCCTCCGCCTCGGTCGCAGGAGCCCTCGGCTCCACCCTGGCACCCTGGATCCTCTGCATCCCCCTGGCTCGTTGGCTCTCCATCTCCGCCTCGGGTTCCTCCACCACCTGCTCCGCCGCCATTGGTAGGCCCCTTGGAGTAGGCGGCTATTCCTCCTCCATGGCTCCTCTCTCCGTCGGCTCCACCATGGGTCGCCATCATGGCTGTGGCCAGGGTCCTGCTTGGCTCCTCCTGCTTCGGATCCCTCCTGTTTCCTCACTGGCTCCTCCCTCCATCCTCCTGCCTGGAATCTGTCTGCCGGCTCCCTCCCGGACATCCGTCCTCCTCCTGAACCTCCTCCTTAGTTCCCACCCATTTCCCCGCCCCGCTGTTGTTCTACGGTGCTAGGACGCACCTTCCGGGAGGGGGGCGATATGTCAGGATCATGGATCTGTTTTGTTGTGTTTTGCCCCTGTCTTTTTTCCTGGTTTTCCTTTATATTGTCTTTTTCCTGTCCTTGTTTAGTTTAATTATGATTCCTGGCACCTGTGTTTGTTAATTATCCCCAGTATTTAAGTCCTTGCCTTTGCGTTCTGTGTTGGTCGGTTCTACTCGTTATGTTTGTGTGTTTCCTGCCATTTCCAGTCTGGATGTACCCTGTGTTCCGTGGATTAAAGACTGTTTTCGTTTATTCGTGCCTCCTGCGTGCTTCCTAAACAGTGAACTGTGACAGGAACCCAGTAACCAGCTATACTTTATTTTATAGATAGTGCCTTGATAGTTTTCATATGTTTGCAGTATATACTGTTTCTAAACATGAAGAGCAAGTGGTCAAATTAACTTTATAATTTAACCCACAAACTGAGTGTGGCCTCTTTCTTTCTTTTTCCCTCTCTTTCTTTTGGCCTTGACCTTGATCATGTAACAGCCAGGGCACTGATGGCCGGATAAGAGATCAGAGATGACCTTGGGAGATGAAGATCAAACATTGATAATGCAGTGCCTCTGTTCCTTCCTCCACACTGGAAGTTTGTGTGCTATGTGAATTAGGAAAATATGGTTTGACAGATTACAGTGCCCTCTCTGCTATTCACGCCTTTGTCTTTGAAATTCATGCCTTGATCTATCCACTCATTCTCTCTTCCTCTTATTCAAAATAGACGGAGCTCCATTCATTTCATTATGCTTTAAGTATTAAAGAGACGGAAGCCTGACAACAGGAAAAAAGTTCATCTTAGATTTTGAGGGCCTGCTAAGTTTTTCATGCATATAAAGTAGAAATGACACCTCTTTCATGTTTACTTTTTATTTTTTTTTACAAATGCTATTTCTCTCTCTTTCTTTTTTCTTTCTGATTTAGCCACTGGTCCTATTCCTCAGATGGTAGTGTGTGCCAGTTACCAACCCTTGCATCTGATGGAGAAAAGAACCTCAGTCCTTACAAGGATGGTAAGCATGTGTTTCTCAATCTGTAGAAAATAGATTTAAAAGTTTGTTTTGTTTTAAGAAATGCATTAAAATGATCAAAAGTGACATTAAATACATTTTATAATGTTTAAAAAGGTTTATGTTTCAAATAAATTCAGTTTCAAATAAATGCTATTATTTTAAACTTTTTTTCTTTAAATAACCCTGAAAAAAAATCAGCATATTAGAACTGATTTGTAACATTGTCACAAATCAAAACAAAACAAATTCAGCTTTACTATCACAGGAATAACTTACATTTTAAAATGTTAAAATAGAAAAGTTATGTTATATTGCAATAATGTTTTACAATATTAGTGTTTTCACTGTATGTTTGATTAAATAAATGCAGCCTTGGTGAGAATAAGACACAAAAAAATCTTACAGAGCCCAAACATTTGAACGGTAATATAATATAATATAAACGGTTTATTATTATATTATATTATATTATTTACAAGGATGGTAAGCATGTGTTTCTCAATCTGTAGAAAATAGATTTAAAAAGAAAAAAAGTTTGTTTTGTTTTAAGAAATGCATTAAAATGATCAAAAGTGACATTAAATACATTTTATAATGTTTAAAAAGGTTTATGTTTCAAATAAATTCTGTTTCAAATAAATGCTATTATTTTAAACTTTTTTTCTTTAAATAACCCTGAAAAAAAATCAGCATATTAGAACTGATTTGTAACATTGTCACAAATCAAAACAAAACAAATTCAGCTTTACTATCACAGGAATAACTTACATTTTAAAATGTTAAAATAGAAAAGTTATGTTATATTGCAATAATGTTTTACAATATTAGTGTTTTCACTGTATGTTTGATTAAATAAATGCAGCCTTGGTGAGAATAAGACACAAAAAAATCTTACAGAGCCCAAACATTTGAACGGTAATATAATATAATATAAACGGTTTATTATTATATTATATTATATTATCATTGAATAGTATAAGAACGGAGTCACCTACTGTATGTGATTGTGCTCATTCGATTTATTAGCTTTAAACCGATATCCCAACCCAGTTTGTTTGATATGATGCCTCCATCGGGCACACTTACCTAAAAGCTCATTAATGTGCAAACCTGCCCCAAATGGTACTCTCCCTCCCTCTATCTTAGTCTCAAGCAATATTTGGCTGCATTTGGATTACCACTGGCTGTCTAATCCGTTATTAAGTCTCTCTTCTATAATCTATGATCGTGGTGGGTGGTGTGTTCTCCAGGCTGATTCGTCTGAGAATCTGAGGCAGTATGGGCTCTCAGCTCTTCAGCCACCCTGTGCTGCTCACCTGCACTCGAGACTGCCCCCTGGAGGCCCCTTCTAAAGCTCCCCCAGTTCCTTAATGGAAACTCATCCGGCCCCGCAAGCAGACTAGCATTACTGATGAACCCAAGGGTAAGATGTGTTTATATGTTTTAATTTCTTATGTTATTATTATGATATATATTATAATGTCCATGTAATAATTAGTATTGTTAAATATTATGATATATAATTGCCCTGGATGGATCAAACTAATGCTCTTTGGAACCCCCTGTTCAGAAGCCAGAGCAGTTGATTAAAGTTTACAGCCCCTTTATCAACATTAAACTCATGACTATGGCTGCACATGACATGTAAGCTCTGTGTTTCTGTGTGTTTCTCTCTCTGTGTGTGTGTGTGTGTGTGTGTGTGTGTGTGTCTGTGTACTGCAGACTGTGCTACCAATTACATTACAGTAAATATAGCCAAGCTAAGCTGAAAACTATCCCTTAGAGAAAGTCACTAATGTATTTACTTGCAGTATAAAATCGTTTACAAGTTTCTCATGCAGGTGTTTAACTTAATAAACACCTTTATTGCTGGCAGATCATAGAATGCATTTCCGGGGATAGTTTTCAGAATTTAATGTAGGCATTGTCAAGGGAGGACAACCAGAAACACCGTGTGTGTGAGACTAAGCTTAAAGGAGTAGTTCACCTAAAAATAGCTGAGTGCTAAACTATGCTGAGGTTCTCATTGAGCTGCTCTCAAGCACAAGACAGTATTCAGTCACACTTAAGTAGTCTGAAACTCTTTAGAGCACGAGTCATTTGTTTAAGCTCAAAAAGTTGTTTTACATATTTTTAGGATATAAACACAAAATAGTTAGGCTTCTTATTAAATGCTGTGTGTGTGTGTGTGTGTGTGTGTGTGTGTGTATTTTAGGGAACAGGGTGGCGTAAAGAGGCATGGGTATAATTCTAATCTGGCCTCCTTTTCTGAAATGGATGATAGTGAAGATGACAACACTAAGAACGACATCTTAATACACTGGATGCCACTGAAGCCACTAAGGTATGTCTGAAATAAATGGATATGTCATCTTAAATCACAAGTATTGTGTGATCAGGGCACCACCATTTAAAAGTTGGGATCAGTAAGATTTTAAGGTTTTTAAAAGAAGTCTCATATGCTCACCAAGGCTGCATTTATTTAATGATTTTAAATTTTAAATAACGGTTTATTATTATAATATATTTTAAAATATAAATTATTCCTGTGATGGCACAACTGAATTTTCAGCGGCCATTACTCCAGTCTTCACATGATCCTTCAGAAATCTTTTTAATATGTTGAATTGTTGCTCAAGAATCCATGTTGAAAACAGTTCTGCCGCTTAATATTTTTGTGGAAATTGTGGTAATTTATACATTAATCTTATAATTTATAAATTTTGTAGGATTATAATGTCACTTTCAATCAAATAATAAATATACATTTAAAAGCATTACTTTCAAATCTTACTGACCCAAACTTTTGAATGTTATTTTATGTTGTATGAATGGTGACTGCTCTCTCTGAACAGATGCAGTCGAGGGTTTGACTGTACTCCAGGGGTTGCACTGTGTGTGGCCGTGTGTTTCAGTTTATGCCATCTGTACAAGTAGTGTGCAACAAAATGTTCTGCTCTCTGGCTGTAGTGTGACTGGTGGCCGGGAGGTCGAGACAGGCTATGACATCCTCTAACGCCTCTCTCTTTCCAGCTCCAATGTCACTCTGCCTGTCTCCCTAATCAAGAGAGCGCCTCTGGCAGATCCAGCATTAGAGAGATAGAGAATAAGAGAGAGAAAGAATGGTAAAACACCCGTGCCTCGTTGCATAAAAGGACAGGTCATGTCCTCGGAATGATATAAAAAGCAGCACAATTAGCCTGTCAGTCATCAGCGTCTCAGTCTCACAAGGGGTTCAGCTTAGATGGGACTGAGACAGATAGCTTCCGTGTAGTTTGTAAGATAAGTGTCCGTGTGTGCCTGTGGGATCTAACTGGATTGATGTACCCTTACAGGAATAGTTCACCCAAAAATAAAATCATTAATGTCTTTTGCTTACATTATTTACAGTGGTTCCGAACCCGTATGTCTTTCTATGGCACACAAAATTTGACTGATTATTTATTTATCCTGGCCTCTCTTTTCCATATAATGGAAATTGGGGCTGTCACAACAATTAAGTATCAAAAATTTATCTATACGAATCATGTTCACTTATTCAAAGTCTTCTGAAGTCATTGGATAAGTTTTGGTCTGTTTCTTACACAAGAAGTATTATAACTTTAATTATGACATCCAGCCTATTTACAGTGTTTTTTTTTTTACATTAACATTTTTGATAATTGAAATAAAGAACTAAATGAAAATTAGAGATGTTACCTTGGCAACTAACTAAAATAAGCTTTATGTCCAAAAATTATTTCAACAACAACAACAAAAAACATAAATAGAACAAAATAAAAATTAAAACTAAATTACTAATTAACTAAAAAAGTTATTAACTTAGTGTTAATGAGAGAAGAGTGTTTATGCTTTTTATGTTATTTTTTAAGCTTGAGTGACACTTTGTTCAATTTCAATTTATGTTCAAAAATTGTTTGTTTTTTCATTTGTTTTTCATGGGTTTGGAACAATATGTGGTTGATTTAATGAGGACGATAAAGGAATGCTTGTTATCATTTACTCACCCTCATGTCATTCTAAAACTGTATGACTTACTTTCTTCTGAGGAACACAAAATAAGATATTTTGAACATTTATACATTGGAGCCCACTGATTTCCATTGTATGAACACAAAACACTGAGACATTTCTCAGAACTTTTTTTATGTTCCACAGAGAGAATAAAGTCATACAGTTTTCTTTTTTAGTTGAAGTCACCTGATATTTAGACCTATAATGAGTTTTTGATAATGTTGTAAGCTGCATTTGGTATGAACAGTAGCTGGTTTACCGCAGTGATGTATGGAATGCACCCTGAAGTGTTTAGAATGAGCTTTATTGCCAGGTATGTTTACACATACGAGGAATTTGTTTTCGTGACAGAAGCTTCCACAGTGTAACAGAATGACAGTGACAGAATAGTATTAGTTTTTAATACTACCATATAAAAAAATTACATTTAAAATTGCTAGACTGCTGGTTCTCTTCTCTTCTCCCTATCCCACTCATTCCCCTCTGCTCTCTATTCCTCCATTTCTCTTTCCCCTTCTCTTCACCTCAGATCTGTGGTGAGTCACAGTCTATCTCTGAATCATTGGCGCTGTCATTCGTTAGACGTGGCATAGAGAGAGCCCCTAATTGTCCCCCACATTTAAATTGCACAGTCGGACGACTCCTCAGGCTTTAAAAGGCTTTCTAAGTGACATGAGGTTGGGTTCAATCATGGGGGGGAAAGGACATTGGAGAGGTTTCAGGTAATGTTTTCAGCTGGATTGTTTCCATTGAATCACAACGGGTTACTTAAAGAGTAAAAAAAAAAGAAAATTTGAATAATTTTACAAAAAGGTGTCTCAGTTAGCGAGTACAGACTGCCATGGTAATCAAACCTGTGTCCCCTTATCCTGTCACCATTTGAGTTCTCTTAATGTTTATGGCACTCGCTCTCCTGTGAGCAGTTAATTGAAGGAGAAAACCCTTTCTGGTGCGATTCCAGATGTCAGATTAGAGGATTTCTCATCGGGTTCTGGAAGCCAAACGAGCTCAGCGCGTGCTGACTGGATGAATGTGGACGTCCTCTGTCTACACTGCTTTCTTCTGCCATGTCTCTCCCAGCCTACCCTGTACACTTTTTATCCCTCCATTTCCCCCCAGGTAACAGCAGAGGACAAGAAAAAGGATGACAGCATCGCCAATGGTGAGACGTGTAAGCAATGCCACTGCTCAGTCCACCCTGTCATTCAAACACATGGCATTCACTATAATATATGGTATATGTATAATGCTCATGTTTGTCAGTTATGTTTGGTGGTATGTGTTATTCAAGATGGCGCCACACATGGCTGCCTCGGTTTGTTGCTCCTTGGTACTTTTACTGTTTTTGTTTGTTTGTCCTGTCTTAAGCAACGTTTTTCTGATCAGCTTCACTAGAAATGAACTCTTGGACATAAGGAATAGCACACCAGATAACTTTTTGCCGACGTTTGAAAATTCAGACGTTTTACTGGACATTTTAGTCGGAGGAGATGCGTTCCTATACAAGCGCTCCAGGCGACTCAAGCAATGAAAGCGCACCGGCGCGCTAGTGAAACTCCGACAGCGCGGTTTTAGGAATCCGCTGCCGAGTATTCATCTGGCGAATCTCTGCTCCCTTGCAAATAAATCAGACGAACTACAACTCCTCACCCACACAAACAAGGACTTTTTAAACTCTGCTGCGCTCTGCTTCACGGAAACCTGGCTGAACGGAGCCATCCCGGACAGCGCGCTTCATCTAACGGGCTTCCAGCTGTTCAGAGCGGACCGCGTCACCGAGTTGTTTGGCAAAACGAGAGGTGGTGGATTATGTTTTTGTATCAATGAAGGCTGGTGTACAGACGTGACAGTTTTAAAGAAGATGTGCTGCCCAAACTTGGAAGCTCTCTTCATTAACTGTAAGCCTTTTTATTCGCCGTGGACGTTTTCCTTGTTTATTCTGGTGAGTGCGTATATTCCTCCTGACACGCATGTGAGCACGGCGCTAGAACTGTTGGCCGATCAAATTGCATACACAGAGCAACGTTATCCGGACTCTTTCATTATCATTCTCTGAGATTTTAATAAAGCTAGTCTCACCCGTGAACTGCCTAAATATAGACAACACATCACGTGCCCCACCAGAAACAGCAATATACTGGACCACTGCTACACTGTTTTAAAGGATGCATACCACTCTGTTCCCTGAGCAGCGCTGGGACTCTCTGATCACTGTTTGATTCATCTTCTACCAGCCTACAGGCAGAAACTCAAATCTGCTAAGCCTGTAGTTGTCACGGGACCGTCAGGAAAGCACACCGTGGAACAATGGGTTTTGGTCCAAACGCAGGCTTTATTCACACTGCTGGGGAAAACAAAGTAAAAACAGAAAACAAACAGAGCTGAGACTCTGGAACACCGGCTGAGAACGGAAACAGCAATCACTGACACAAAACATTAATCATCCGCGCCGCGGTGGCTGGGGAAGGCGCGTAAATAGCCCTCGGAATTGGCCACAGCTGTGTGTGAGGTGTGAGTGAGTGTGTGAGTGTTTGCCCAGGTGTGTTGAGTCAAGGTGACGGAAAGGGAGTCCGGGAGGATGGGAGTTGGCGACCTCTGGTGGTGAGAGGGAGAACACCAGACGCCAGACCCCGACAATTTATTATGTTTATATACTTATATATTGAGATGGCAGAGGCTGAAAACACCGCGAGCATCACGTGCACTTAAAGGGTTAGTTCACCCAAAAATTAAAATTAGACTGTCTTTTACTTACCCTCGAAGTATCCTAGGTGTATATGACTTTCTTCTTTCAGATGAATCCAGTCAGAGTTATATTAAAAATTGTCCTGGCTATTCCAGGCTCTATCATTGCAGTCAGCGGGTGTTGCAGTTGAACAGTCCACAAGTCGTCAAATAAAGCGCGCGCATTCATAATAAAATAAGGGGGGGTGAATAAAGGCCTCCTGTAGTGAATGCATGCGTTTTTGTAAGAAAAATATCCATATTTCAAATGTAACAAACACTTATTTTTTTACCGGTATCTGTCATACGCGGAAGCCGGAAGCAAAGTTTCCTTACTTTAGCAAAGGGAAGCAGTCTCCTCTTGGTTTATATCGAAATCCTCCGACATTTTTCTTTGCAAATCCTCTGTTTGTACTTCTAATTCGTGACCGGCGTTTTGTTTTGTTCTCTCTCCGTATTCGTCACTAATCACGCAATGCAGAGGTACTACGTCATCCGCCGGAACTGCTTCAGTGTATGACAGATAATGGAAGTGAGAGAAAAGTGTTTATTACGTTTGAAATATGGATATTTTTCTTACAAAAACACATGGATTCACTACAGGAGGCCTTTATTCACACCAAGGAGTCATCTGCAGCACGTTTTATTGTGGATGCGCGCGCTTTATTCAACGACTTGTGGACTGTTCAACTGCAACACCCGCTGACTGCAATGATAGAGCTGGGAATAGCCAGGGCAATTTTTAATATAACTCCAACTGGATTCGTCTGAAAGAAGAAAGTCATATACACCTAGAATGTCTTGAGGGGGAGTAAATCCCGAGCTAATTTTCATTTTTGGGTGAACTACAGAGGAATGCACACACATGCATTGTGGTACTCTCGTGAATGCACGTTGAAGACTGACATGGGTGGTGAGAGGGAGAACACCAGACGCCAGACCCCGACAGTAGTAAAAACTGTAAAGACATGGACTGTTGAAGCAGAGCAGGATTTACAGGCCTGCTTCGAACTTACTGATTGGAGTGTTTTTGAGGCTGCAGCTACTGATCTGGATGAGTTACTGACACCGTGACATCCTACATTAGTTTCTGTGAGGACATGTGTGTACCCACCAGGACTTATTTAACATTTAACAATGACAAACCTTGGTTCAGTACAAACCTCAAACAGCTTTGCCAGGCCAAAGAGGATGCCTACAGGAGTGGGGATAACGAGTACGTTTGTACAAACAGGCCAAATAAACACTAAATAGGGAGATAAGAGTGGCAAAGTTAAACTACTCTGGAAAGCTAAAAAACAGCTTTCAAGCAACGACCCTACCTCAGTGTGGAAAGGCCTGAAAGCCATCACTAGCTACAAGACCCCATCCCCCAGCACTGAGGCCAATCAACAACTGGCTGAAGACCTGAACGAGTTTTACTGCAGGTTTGAAAAGACTGGTCTGACACCCCTCACCCACTCCGACCGTCTCACAGCACAGCCATCAATGTCCTCCCCCTCCCTCCCCCCTACTGTTTCTCAACCTGTAATCAAGATCTGTGAAGATGATGTAAGCAAAGTCTTCAGGAGACAGAAGATAAGGAAAGCCAAAGGCCCAGACGGTGTCTCTCCAGCCTGCCTCAAAGCCTGTGCTGTCCAGCTATCATCCATCTTCACATTGATCTTCAACAGATCACTGGAGCTGTGTGAAGTCCCCTCCTGCTTCAAACGCTCCACCATCATCCCTGTACCCAAGAAACCGAAAATCATAGGACTTAATGACTACAGACCTGTTGCTTTAACGTCTGTGGTGGTGAAGTCATTTGAGAGACTGGTGTTGGCCCACCTGAAGGACATTACTAGACCCTTGCTGGACCACCTGCAGTTTGCTTACCGAGCAAACAGGTCTGTGGATGATGCAGTCAATATGGGACTGCACTACATCCTGCAACATTTGCACAAACCAGGGACTTATGCAAGGATCTTGTTTGTGGACTTCAGCTCCGCTTTCAACACCATCATCCCGGACAGCCTTCAGTATAAACTGACTCAGCTCTCTGTACCCTCCTCCATCTGTCAGTGGATCACCAGCTTCCTGACAGACAGGCAGCAGCTAGTGAGGATGGGAAAACTCACATCCAACACCCGCACCATCAGTACTGGAGCTCCTCAGGGCTGGGTTCTCTCCCCACTGCTTTTCTCTCTCTGCACAAATGACTGCACCTCTGAAGACCCCTCTGTCAAACTCCTGAAGTTTGCAGATGACACTACAGTCATCAGCACTCTCGCTGCAGTGGAGTCATTCAGATTCCTGGGAACCACCATCTCACAGGACCTGAAGTGGGACACTCACATTGACTCCATCATGAAAAAGGCCCAGCAGAGGTTGTACTTCCTTCGTCAACTGAAAAAGTTCAACCTGCCACAGGCACATATGACACAGTTTTACTCAGCTGTTATTGAGTCGGTTCTGTGCTTCTCTATAGCTGTCTAGTTTGGGTCAGCCAGCAAATCAGATATAAGAAGACTACAGTGGACTGTTAGGACAGCAGAAAGGATCATTGGAGTCCACCTGCCCAATCTTCAGGACTTGTACAACTCCAGAGTGAAGAAACGGGCAGGTAACATCATCAAAGACCCCTCTCACCCCGGACACAACCTGTTTGCACTTCTCCCCTCAGGCAGACGCTACAGATATCTGTGCACTAGAACATCTAGGCATAAAAATTATTAGAATTATTACCTGTGTTCTGTAAATCATGCCTGTAATTCATTCTCCTTCTCTAATTATTGCCTCTCTCTCAAGTACTATGTAAATACAAATGCATATTTTATATACAGCTGTATATATAGAGTAAATAATGCACAAATCTGTACATAAATCTTCTGTTCCAGATTCATA
>NW_015505194.1:1096032-1120597 GCF_001515645.1 Sinocyclocheilus grahami
AACTGGCTGAAGACCTGAACGAGTTTTACTGCAGGTTTGAAAAGACTGGTCTGACACCCCTCACCCACTCCGACCGTCTCACAGCACAGCCATCAATGTCCTCCCCCTCCCTCCCCCCTACTGTTTCTCAACCTGTAATCAAGATCTGTGAAGATGATGTAAGCAAAGTCTTCAGGAGACAGAAGATAAGGAAAGCCAAAGGCCCAGACGGTGTCTCTCCAGCCTGCCTCAAAGCCTGTGCTGTCCAGCTATCATCCATCTTCACATTGATCTTCAACAGATCACTGGAGCTGTGTGAAGTCCCCTCCTGCTTCAAACGCTCCACCATCATCCCTGTACCCAAGAAACCGAAAATCATAGGACTTAATGACTACAGACCTGTTGCTTTAACGTCTGTGGTGGTGAAGTCATTTGAGAGACTGGTGTTGGCCCACCTGAAGGACATTACTAGACCCTTGCTGGACCACCTGCAGTTTGCTTACCGAGCAAACAGGTCTGTGGATGATGCAGTCAATATGGGACTGCACTACATCCTGCAACATTTGCACAAACCAGGGACTTATGCAAGGATCTTGTTTGTGGACTTCAGCTCCGCTTTCAACACCATCATCCCGGACAGCCTTCAGTATAAACTGACTCAGCTCTCTGTACCCTCCTCCATCTGTCAGTGGATCACCAGCTTCCTGACAGACAGGCAGCAGCTAGTGAGGATGGGAAAACTCACATCCAACACCCGCACCATCAGTACTGGAGCTCCTCAGGGCTGGGTTCTCTCCCCACTGCTTTTCTCTCTCTGCACAAATGACTGCACCTCTGAAGACCCCTCTGTCAAACTCCTGAAGTTTGCAGATGACACTACAGTCATCAGCACTCTCGCTGCAGTGGAGTCATTCAGATTCCTGGGAACCACCATCTCACAGGACAGTGGGACACTCACATTGACTCCATCATCAAAGGTTGTCCTGCCTTCCAAAACAGAAAAAGTCCAGCCTGCCACAGGCACATATGACACAGTTTTACTCAGCTGTTATTGAGTCGGTTCTGTGCTTCTCTATAGCTGTCTAGTTTGGGTCAGCCAGCAAATCAGATATAAGAAGACTACAGTGGACTGTTAGGACAGCAGAAAGGATCATTGGAGTCCACCTGCCCAATCTTCAGGACTTGTACAACTCCAGAGTGAAGAAACGGGCAGGTAACATCATCAAAGACCCCTCTCACCCCGGACACAACCTGTTTGTACTTCTCCCCTCAGGCAGATGCTACAGATCTCTATGCACTAGAACATCTAGGCATAAAAATTATTAGAATTATTACCTGTGTTCTGTAAATCATGCCTGTAATTCATTCTCCTTCTCTAATTATTGCCTCTCTCTCAAGTACTATGTAAATACAAATGCATATTTTATATACAGCTGTATATATAGAGTAAATAATGCACAAATCTGTACATAAATCAGCTTCTTAAAAAACACAACAAATTCCTTGTGTGATTGCGCACACTTGGCGAATAAAGCTGATTCTGATTTCCTGATTTCTGATTTTTTTTTCTATCGCAGTTAGCAATAATTTTGAGGTTGAAAGCTTACCTGGAAACACCTCAAGCTAAATAATTTTATTCAGATAATCCATGCCATCATTTACAATCTTTTTTCAGTTGGAAGATTGGGAAAGCATTACTCATTTGCAATCGAGTGCTTCCGTAACAATGTGCAATACAATGAAAGTGAAGTGAAAATAATGAATTTGTAAAGGCAGATGATAATTCGCCTCACTTATCTCCCTCAAGTCATTGTTTAGCCATCAGAGCAGTGAGGCTAATAGCTGCTGTAATGATATGATAGCTGGCTGCCTTCACAATTGCACTTTCTCGTTTATCCCTCTCTTCCTCCATCCAATCCATCTGCTTTTCATCAGCACAAATATAGATGCACACACACATAGACACATGGCATCATCTCTATCTCTGTGATCATGATCATGTGCTCACCCCTCATCACCACAGGCCAATTATGTGCTTTCCCAGAGAGCCCAGTGTGTTGCTTAGTAACACTTGTGGATAAGTAAATGGAGTGAATGGCTTTGCTATAGCATCTATATTATCATGGTCTAATATGTCAGGACAGCACGCTGAGTGTAATGACTTTAAGCTACAATATATAACAGTATTGGCATAATGAATTGAGTGACACCAATAAAAGAGCATTTATAAATTCAATACAGTGCCTGATTGGCTAAATGAACTTTACTGATTGGTACCACTGAGTTAATCATGGTATCTTCATGAAAAGTCTTTTTTTTTATGACTCATTTGCAATGCTTGAGAGTTATTGCTAACTTAACCACATTTTTCAGTAGCGTAACATTAGTTTGTCTGTTTTTTTTAAAATAAGTAACAAACTGCTTTTCTAATAAGCTGCAGCAGCAAAACACTATTGTTGCTTCATTGCTGGGACAATAAACATATGTGCACAGATGAAACACAAATGAACCACTTAAAAAAAAAAAGATTAACTGATTCATTTGATTCCCTGCACAGAAGTCCCTGTCAGCTTAGAAAGCTAATCTATCCTAGAAAACTATTTTATGCTGGTTTAAAATGTTTAATTTTTATTCTCAAAGTAGTTGCTTGCATGAAGTTTAGCATTTTTACAGTCGTCATGAAATTAAAAATTCACTATTTTCTAAATGCATGTTGTTTATCTTATTGTGGAAAAATCATCCATGCATAAGTTGTAAGTCTGCCCCTATCCATTCAACAACAATGCATAGAAGCACGTCCTTCTCTACTTTTTTTTCTTTTCAATAATCCGTTTCACGTGGACGCATGTCGCAATACAATACGCAATACTTCCGTTTCATCACGACTTTAAATTTTGAGTAGCTTCCCCAACAGCATGCATCTAAGTCCCATTATTAGGTCTTTATAATGACAAATTGCTATACAATGCTAAAAATGTAAGATTGTCAGTAAGATGTTATATTACAGAAAATTTTCTTGATTTATTTCCATAGATATTTGAAAGAGCTGTAAAAAGAAAAAGACATTAAATAGCTTTTATGGTAACGCTTTACAATAAGGTTCATTAGTTAACTACTTTAGTTAACATGAACTAAGAATGAATAATACTTCTACAGCATTTTTTAATCATAGTTAATTTTAACTTCAACATTTATTGATGCATTATTAAAAAATCAAACGTTGTGCTTGTTAACATTAGTTAAAGCACTGTGAATTAACATGAACTAACAATGAACGTGTAATTTAATTAACTGACATTAACAAATACTGTAATAAATACTGTAATACATGTACTGTTCATGGCTCGTTCATGTTAGTTAATACATTAACTAACATTAACTAATGGAACCTTATTGTAAAGTGTTACCGCTTTTTTTTTATTTTATCTGTAGTACCCATATTTCTCTGTTTATTTAGAGAATCTCATTTCTAACATTTCTTTAGAAATTTACATATCACTTCAGGCCTTTATTACTTGATATTGTAATACAGCCTTACTATTTCAGCATTGAAAAAGGTAAGGTCGCTAATGTGTATTCCTACCAGTATTTCATTGCTTACTTGTTTTGAAACAGACTATTGTATACAATTTTTGTCACACTTCACACTTCTCTAGGAAGTTTCGTCTGTGTGTGTTGAGACACTGCAGGCCGTGGCGTAGTGCAAATCCGTTAATGAATGTTCCGAACTGAAGTAAATTTCAACAGATTTCCCATACTCAGGGAGTAGGGAGCAATGAACACTGTGTAGGGACCATGTCAATCGGAACACAGTTATTTTCTAACAAGCTGGTTATCTGAATCAGGTGTGTTAAGAGCGACATGCAAAATATGCAGAGTGGTGGTAAGCGAGGACTGGAATTGAGAACCACTGGTGTAAGCCATATTATGCAAATCCTTTGCTATTTTGTCACATTAACGCCTCATGTTTTAAAATTCCTATTAAGCTGCAGGCTACAATATGCTAATAATCATGTGTTTTGCAGGACGTTGCTGATTTTTCACAAGCCAGTTATGCACATCAGTGTAAGACATCACACTTTAAGGTAGGGTTTTGAAGGAAAAGACAAACTTAATATTATATGTGCCTGCAGAGTAATATTTTTACTAATGTATACTTCATTCTTTTTGTTTTTACATTTGGGATGTGATTATAATTACATCATTAGAGTAGCAATAACAAAGCAGTAATCACAGTAATGTTGTGAAATATTATTATCATTTAAATGACTATTTTCCATTTTAATAAATCATAACATGTATTTATTCCTATGATGGCAAAGCAGAATTTTCAGCAGCCATTACTCCTGTCTTCAGTATCACATGATCTTTCAGAAATCATTCTAATATACATATTTTGTGCCCAAGAAGCATTTCTTATTACAGTAACAATTATGCTGCTTAATATATGTGATGCACTTTTTTCAGAATTCACCAATGAATAGAAACTTCAAAAGAACAATATTTATTTGAAATAGAAATCTTTTGCCATTATAAATGTCTTTACTATCACTTTTGATTGATTTAATTTGCCCTTGCTGAAAAAAACTAACATTTTGAATGCTAATATAAACCTCTGTAGATGGATACAGTAAGCAACATGCCATAAGGCGAGATTTAGGGATAACCAGAATTATTATTTGAGCTTTTTTCAATTGACTGGCTAATTTAATTTAAAGTGCCACAACCACACACAAACAGTTTACTTAATGAACAAATAAAAAAATCTAAATCTAATGCATACTTCCCTATTACTCTGAATTTTCCCCATGAGCCCGTAGCTATGGTAACTGTAATTTGTTTTCCTCTATGGGTGGGCTGGGCCCCCTTGCTGACTGTATCTATGACATTCAGAATACATTATCATAAAAACACCTAATACAAAAATCAACTAAACCTGTTGTTGTGGCGTTTGTAATAGTGCTTGGTATAATTATGGTATCTGTGGTGGGAGGGATGTGTTGTATTAGGAAAGAACATGAAAGTGACTTAATTCTCTATTAGAACTCAATATCCTCTGGACTGTCTGCTGCTGCATTGTCCAATGCTGTGGCCTCCACCCACTCTGTGTCCGCTCCTGCTAGACAACCTGATTTTGATTTGACTGGATTTGTACACACACACACACACACACACACACACACACAATGGGAGGTTTTTGATAACCATGTTCTTCTCTCCCCATTTTGCTGTAATGCTGGTGAGCTGGACTTTTTTCAAACCTTATCCCCTGAGAACATGTGGTTTGATTTAATATTTGGTAATTACTGTGAGTGTGAGTTTATGTAATGGTGTGTGTGTGTGTGTGTGTGTGTGTGTGTGTGTTCTATTGTCTTCTGAGATACAAAAAAACCCGAAATGCATTAATGCCATATGTGCTCATGCTGTCCCATTCTGTCCACTGTTCTTGCTTCTCTCAGTCTGCAGATGGGAAAGGTACTCACTTCCTGTTTGTAGAGTCTGTTACCCACAGAAATTGTAATTGGTTTCTCAGCTTTGGTGCACTGGGGAGAAAGTATGGAAGAGAGTAAGGACACATAGACATACTATACACACTCAGATTGTCTGTTCACAACAACAAGGATCTGGTCTAAAGTGTGTGTCTGTTTTGTGTTCAGAAAAGGAGTCATCAGCCAGGCCTGGTTCTCTAACAGCTAAGCCTTTTTTGTGGAACAGCATCATCTCTGAACTCCCTGTGGTGCATATTCAAACTACTGCTAGTAAAGCTGTGTTGCTTTCGCTTCCTCCTGGGTAACTGTATTTGATGAATATATTTTGCTGAATTATAATTGCAGAATCTTCAGCAGCCATTATGCTAGTTTCCAGTGATCCTTCAGAAATCATTCTAATATGTTGATTTGGAGCTCAAGTAAAATTTCTTATTATTATCCATGTTGAAAGCTGCTGTGCTCATTTTTGTTTGCGTAAACTATGGTACTTTTTTTCACAATATAAAGTTTACAAGCAGAACATTTATTTGAAATAGAAATAAAATATTAAATAAATATCTTTACTGTTACTTTTGATCAAATGAATGCATCCTTGCTGAAAAAAGTATTCATTACTTTAAGAGAGAGCGAGAGAGAGAGAGAACACATCTTTTGTAATTGTAAGTATTCTTCACATGTCTAAAAAACTAAAATCAATGATTCAAAATTAGAGGAAGTTATAGTTTTTAGTTTAGTTTAAGTTAAAAAAATGTGTTGATGTAAAATCAAATAAATAAATGATTTAAGTTACTGCACTATTTTAGGTCACTATATGATCAAATAGACCTTAGTAAAGGTAGCACCATATTTAATTTTTGACAGCAATGCAAATGAGGTTGTGAGGAATGGAAGTACAGTGTGTTCATTGGACTGTACTATTGTTTAACAACATGCAAATTGTTCAGCTGATGAAACATTTTCCAAAAGACTTTCAGTAGACAAAAACTCCATAAACATCTTTGGAAGTTGTGATTTGTCAAAATGGCATGTGATCTAGGACCTTTGCCATTGCAAATACAGCCTCATTTCCATCTGTATAAAATATGTCAGAGGTTCTTGTACCAGTTGGAGCTCAAGGTGCTATTTGGAGCATTTTCAAATCATGCAGTGAGTCATGTTAATATGTTTTTCAATCTTAATATATTGATAATATATTATGTAATATATTATATATACATAATATATATTTAAATTAGGAAATTGAAAAACAGAAGTGTTTTCAGTCGACTCTGTGACTGTTGCAGTAGTTCAACTGTTGCAGTAGTTCAAATTCAACAAAAAGCTCTCGCCATTACTACCAAGGTTCATGTAATGTATTGCGTTCTCACTTAGGAGCTCAGAACAGAGGAGAGAGATAAGAAGATGGATTGAGATACAGAAAGAGAGAGAGATATGACCCAGTCTGCTATTTCTAGCAGCATAGTGGCCTAAAAGCTGGAAGCATACATTCAGAAGTCACACGGAGGGAAGAGGAGGGCCAAGTGTAGGCACATCTGAATTGTTTTTGACGATCATACATTCAGAAAAAAAAAAAAAAAAAAAATCAGAGATTTTACCAAAAGGCTATCTCTCTTCCTCTGTCTCTACCTCATACTGTTCATACTCTCTCCACCTCACCTCATACCTCAGTGATGAGAATTCTATCGACAAATTAATTATGTAAAGCGAATATGTTATTGCAGAGCCGGCCCAGTTCTATGGGGGTTTATGAGCGTGCTTAAAAGGCGTACGAGCAACTTCAGTTGAAATTGTAATAATAGCTTTTATAAGCAAAGGAGATTTTGCTGACTGCAACCTGCTGTATATGTATGAAATCCCTACCTCCTCACTAGTAACAGTGCATGATCTTGCAAATCAGTCTTCTAATTTGAAGTTGTGAATTAGGAGTATTCTGCCAAATCCTAACCTGAGAAGCTTCTTTGCTACCTCAGTCTTAATAGGCCATATGTGCTTCACTCTTAGCCATATGATGATCACATGCTAGATATATGATTCCAATAGCATTAGCATTTACTCCTGGTTATAATTGTGAAGGCATGACTGTAAAAATAGATATGGATAGTTCATATAGATCCAGCGATTAAATTCGATTAAAGTTAGATCAACTTACTGTATTCAGTTTTACAATGTAACACTACAGAGCAACAACTATTTAAAAAATTTCACACTCTGATATTTCTAATCATCACTTTTTTTTCTCATTAGGCATCATGTTCTTCATGTGCACACAAGTGCTTCATTGGCCGTCCACCTACATCTCTTCAGCATGTTTTCTTTCGTGTTTGGTGATGAGGAGACTGTTATGTCACACCTTGACAAGGCATGCATAAATTAACACACACATACACTCTAAGTTGCATCGACTAGTCAATTAATTGTAAATGTATCAGTAGCACCTTTTCTATATAGCGGCAACCAGATGATAATTCCTCTGCCCACAAACTTCAGGGTGTCATTGGCTTAATGCAAAAAAACAAACAAACAAACAGTTGTTGCGCTTCATGTTTCTTTTCTGCCTTTGTCTAGGAGAGTCTGAGGTTTTGTGAACAGGCTGTAATGATCATGAAAGCCCTGGGTCAAGTGATTAGCTGCTTCTCAGATCCAGAGAAACTACCATCAACCACCAAAGAATTCGAGAAGACCCATGGCGTAGGCATACAGCAACAAAGGGTGGGTTATACACAGGGCTGGTGCTATGGGATGGCGTCTTGCACCCTCTGTCAGACCACTGTGTAAACCAAAACGTTGTATATGAATTAACTATTTTGCATTTCCTTTTGAATTTTAACAGCCACTGAAATACTATTATTACTATCTATTATTTTTGTCTCATACAGGTGTTCAATGAGGCTGTGTATCATATGTTTTGCTCTGCTCTGGGGCGGAAACTGACCACTGAGGAGCTGTTTGCAGTACAGACTTTGACAGGAGACCCATCGTCACATGGCAGCAATGATAAAGTTTCGGATGCACGATCAGGTGAATGTGGGGCTAACGGAGTCTCTATTACACCTATTATAACATGTGTCTCATCCTGACTTAATGTACTCATGTGTTTTTTCTCCCTATAAAAGATGACACTCCAGAGCGCTGGAATGACAGGCAGGCCACAGACAATGAATACAGGCAGCCACAGTGTTGCAGGCAGGTTGGAAAGTATACCTAATCAGAGAGATCCTCACTGCAGCAAGACCAGGTAAAGTCCAGCTTTACCTGAAATAGATATAATGATACCTGGTGTAAATGGAAGAGTAGAGACTGTGAATTCAAGAATTTACGCCAGTTGTCTTTGCGATCTGATTCATACCCATTCTCTAGTGGTCAGTTATGTCTGACATCTGTTCTGTGGGTTTTTATGTGTGTGAGAGAGAGAAAGTTGCAAGGCCCTGGAGCTCATATTTATCAATGACGCTGCCAGTCATTCTAAGCGAGTATGACAGCAGAGAGAATAACACACCTCTCCAGCTCTCTCTCTCTCCATCTGGCTCCATACCTCCAAGCATCACTCCATCCCCAGCCTGACAACATGAGTGTCAGGGAAAGTGGCCGAGGGAAATTGAGAAAGAAAGAAAGAAAGAAAGATACAGCAGTATTGGAAAGGATGACAGGAAAGTATGAGAGGAAGCAAGATAATGAATATTTCAGGAAGCAATAGCATCCGGGAAGCTCAAAGAGCCAAAACACACAAGCAGTCTCTAAAGATCCTAGTATTGCTCATCAAGCTCTTTTTACCTCAAACAACTCATTTATTGTGTGAAAATTACAGTGTATATCCAGCAGTCACACACAGATGAACAGGACTCTATTCAATAGACTTTGAAAGTGCGGATGGATGAATCATGATTTTCCACGGCTGATTCTGACTTTTTTTTTTTTTTTTACAAGCAAAATGGCTGATTCTGAGACCAGTTGCAATTTTTTTTTATTGTTTAAGCAAGAGACAAGAATGAATAAAGGAATACAGGAACTAAATGTTTCCTTGCTCTATAACAGGCTGAACTGGACTTAAATATTAATATTTGTAGCCATTTAAAATTAGAGACAACTAAAGATGCTACATACATATAGCATGAGCAGTTTTTTTTATTAGATTGTGTAATTTCAAGATTTAAGGCCAAAACAGAATGGTCTGACTTTGTTCATTCATTCATATAAAACCCCCACTGACATTCATATAAACCCCCACCCCTATTTTAATATTTAGAATTTTCGTCCAGTATTTCAAGCATTACTAACAGTGCAATTATTGCAATGCAATTTGTGTGCATTTCCAGAACAGAGATTGGATGAAAAAAAAAAAGACCGTTGCTGATTGTGTGTTTGGAGCAAATTGTCAACCGGTGCGATTTAAAAGATTTTCCATTTTAACTATGAATTTATTCCACATTTTTAATATTATGATCTGGTTGTGCATGAACCAAAACTAGCTTCAGTTCTTATCTTTTATTCTTAATCTTTAGCTCATTTAGCTCATGGGGAAGTCGTGGCCTAATGGTTAGAGAGTCGGACTCATAACCCAAAGATTGTGGGTTCGAGTCTCATACTGGCAGGGATTGTAGGTGGGGGGAGTGAATGAACAGCGCTCTCTCCCACCTTCAATACCACGACTGAGGTGCCCTTGAGCAAGGCACCGAACCCCCAACTGCTCCCCGGGCGCCGCAGCAAAGAAATGGCTGCCCACTGCTCCGGGTGTGTGTTCACGGTTTGTGTGTGTTCACTGCTGTGTGTGTTCACTGCTGTGTGTGTGCACTTTGGATGGGCAAATGCAGAGCACTATTTTGTGTTGTGTTTTGTTTCGAAGTACTAAAATTACTATAAATATATGAAATGCCAAAAAGAAAAAAGACAAAAGCACATTAAAATACTACAAAACATAAAAAAATTATATATATATATATATATGCTTTATCTTCACAGCAAGCTGGTACAAGGTGACACTGTGTTCTCACCTTGGCTGATGATATTCTCTATATCGTTCTCCATAAGAGTTTCTGTCATTATGACTTCCATTCACAAATGAGCCTCAGAACGGTTTGTCTCCTACCTGGCAGTGCAAAATTTATTTCATTTTAGGGGCATTCTTCTTTCTAGCTCTCATTTGGCAGTAGATGGGCAGATATAATAAATATAATTTTATGTGAGAGGAGAGAAGAATATTTCAATGAACAAAACCAGACCTGGCTGGTAAAATGATTGACATTATAGAAGCAGAGGGATTGAGTTGTGTTGAGTTCATTTATCTGTCACAGAGGCTTTTCTGCATCATCTTTTAATCTGAAACTGGGCCAAATCTAACCATGTTATCCAATCCAGTTTCACAGCTCCAAGGTGAACGTTGTGGGTTTTTATGAGTGCTTATTACTGTGTGCTCGTGTTTGTTCGTGTGTTCTTAGGCACCAAGGAAAATTTGAGCGTCGCTAAAACTCTGCAGCAGATGTGGGCTCCCGTGGAATCAGATCTAGAGAAACATGCCCGTATCTTTACTGAGGTGAATTACTCAATTTGAAGAATCATTTCTCTCCTCCATTGTGTCTCTCGGTGGTACCATCTGCTGTTTACTGCCTGTGTGCCTGGTTTTAGATGCGGGCGGGAGGGTCTGTAGAGAGTGACCTCTGGCCTGGGGGGTGAATGTGGCATGTGTCTGGGCTCAGTGGGTGGGTGGTATCTTCTCCCAGCGCTTGTAGCCTAACCTAGTCGACTCTTGACAATCTGGGTGTCATAGGTGGGTTTTTGTCCGCTTGAATCTTTTTGCAGTACTAAGTATGCGTTTCTGGTAGACACATGGTTGCTAATGGTGAAGGAATAGCAGAGCTGTACCCCTGTGGAGAGGATGAGTGCAACAGAATAACGTTCACTTACTATTCAGTGCCCATACCAGAGGTAGCAAACTCCTGGATTCTGATCTTCAGGTCAGGAACACTCATTTTACACTTACAGCAAAACAATAGTTTACAAAAAAAAACGTTTATTAATAAAATGCATTGAATACTTGTTTAAGCGTATTTCCTGGTAGGTGTTTCATGTTCCTAAAAACATGCTGCTTGTTCCTAAGATCTTCTGCCCTCTTCCTGTATGTATTGTGCATGTCATCAATAATGACACTTTAGAGGAGATTTAACAGGGTGGAGCCATATACGGTGCTGTGAAAAGATTTTTGCCCCCTTCCTGTTTTTTTTTTTTAATTTTTTGCATATTTGTCACACTTAAAAGATTCAGATCATCAAACTAATTTTAATATTACACAAAGATAATGCAAGTAAATACAAAATGCAGTTTTTAAATGATGATTTCATTTATTAAGGGAAAAAAGCTGTCCAAACCTGCCTGGCCCTACGTGAAAAAGTAATTGCCCCCTAAATCTAATAACTGTGCCACGCTTTGCAGCAACAACTGCAATCAAGTGTTTGCGATAACTGGCAATGAGTCTTTCACATCGCTGTGGAGGAATTTTGGCCCACTCTTCTTTGCAGAATTGTTTTAATTCAGCCACATTGGAGGGTTTTCGAGCCCCAAATAAGGGTTGTCTCTGTCAACGGGACAACTCCTCTCCATGTTTTTTCTTTTTCTTTTTTTAAACTTATACATTCACTTTTTATATTGTATGTCTTCTGTTTCACCCTCCATAGGGTGGTTATACGTTTGTTGCTGAGGCACATACCGGAGACATGCCTGTGATTGGAGGAAAATGGCGAATGCGTCTAATTGGCTGCCGAGAACCCCTGCCACAGCTGGCCAGAGAAACACCAAGCAATAACTTTTCTGTAAAAGAGTTCAAATGTTACTACATCCCTAATCAAAAGAGCATCATCTGCTGGTTAGCACACACATAAAGCGTAATAGCTAATATGTATATATTATGTTGAAGTTATTTTGTAAGCACTGCAGAGCTCCAAGTTACTATTTAGGTTTTAGCTTTGCACACCATTACAGTGAAAGAGAGATTTTGGACAGTCAGTTGTTGCATCAAGACTGATCTAAACTTTGTGTGTTTTTCCTGCCAGGCATGTGGTAAAAGTCTCCAGTGATCACAGTGCTACTGTGCAGTTTCAGACTTCAAAATCTGATGTCTACTTTAAACTCAGCATCCTAGACCTCGAGAAAGAGGTCGCCAGCAGTCAGGGCAAAGGGCATGTCATCATTCCAGTCTGCTCCTTCTTAGCCAGCAATGGTTTGTACACAGACACACACACACACACACATATATATATATATATATATATATATATATATATACAGTGGGTACGGAAAGGAAAAAAATTAACTTAAATGATTTTAGCAAATGGCTGCAATATAACAAAGAGTGAAACATTTAAGGGGGTCTGAATACTTTCCGTACACACTGTATATATATGGGTACAGTGTTATCTCTGCAGATGCTGCAAAAGATGCTAATTTTTGTCAAATTAAATGTTTTTACTGCCACTTTTGATCATCCTTGCTGAATAAAAGTATTTCTTTCAAATAAACAATCAAACCTTTGAAGGATAGTGTATATATAGTATATATAATAGCCAAAAAGTAACTGGAAAATTTAGTAAACACTTAAAAATTATATGAATGTCTGTATAATTTTTTTAGATTAAAAATGATACAGAAAGTGATATAAACAGTAATTAATTATAGATTAAATTAAACATAAAATTATTTATAATTCATAGATAAAATTAAGAAAAATATTTGTACACTTCCTGGTTGTCAAACCAGTATGCTTTAAGTGTCCAAATAATTTTGGGGCAACTGTAGATATGTAGGCATTTTTAAACAGACACATTCACATATGCACATATTTCGACACTTGAATAAATCATAGATACAGTCTGTCACCCACAGACTGTGATGTTCCTGTAGACTCACAGAAACTACTGTATAGTTTGTACTCCTTTCTTTTCCTTTAGTCCAAGTGCTCTTGTCCACCCACTCCACATTTTGTCTTAACACATATTCACTTTATAAAGTCACTGTCTCAGTTACTTAGCTACAGCCTGACTCTGCCAGCTCTAGAGTGTATTTATAGGGAGTTCATTTGTGTGTGTGTGTGTGTATTGGTTGCAGCCGGTTCTGTGGCCCAGTCGGGGGCGAGGCAGGATCAGGGCAGCCTTACAGCAGAAGAGAGAGTGGCAGGAGGAGGCGGAGGAAAGGAAGGGAGTGACCAGCACCCTACAGACACACTGGGTGACCGTGATTTCACCAAGTACAACATGTTCCTGGATCAACATCCTTGTCAGCTATCAATCAGCTATCATTTCACACTGTTTTTAGGAATAAATTATGGGTAGGGTTAGGTTTAGGGGTAGGGACTGGGTTAAGTCTATATTTTTGAACAGTTATGTTGATCCAGGATCAACAAAAGATGTTGATCCAGGAACATGCCTTACTTGGCAAAATCACGGCGACCAGACACACTGGTACCTATCACCACAGACAGCTTCTGCTGTCACTTTAGTATGTGTGTGTGTGTGTGATAGTATTCTGAACTTCTAGTTGCAAAGGTCTAAGAAAAAGTACATATTTTTTTCTGGTTGTGTTTATATATTGAAATCAGTTACAATGTTTGTATGTGTTTTATATTTGACGTGTACTTTTGTTCATGCACTGAATATTTTTTTCGGACCTTTTCTGATTGTGTGTGTGTGTGTGTGTCTTTAGTTTCCTAAGTATTATATACAGGCGGAGGTGTTACAGGAGAGCTGGTCTTTAGATTAATCTCTGTCCTGCTTCATCCAGAAACTCAGAGAAATAGGCTGCAATGAAATGAGAGGTACGGTCAATCATACAGAAGATGCTAATTGAATAATGCAGTATATTGAACGGATAGTCTGTGCTTCATTGATGAAATAAAATAAGTTATAATTATGTTCTCATTTTATATATTGGTGCATAGAAACATTTTGTTTCTATTTTAGTGACAACTTTTTGCATTTGTATTTAGTTTTCATTGATTATAACAGCTACACAAATTGCACCAATGACAGATGTGACAGACACTTTATAAGAATGCTTCATGAAATAATACCAAATTACAATAAAAAAATTGACTCAATCACTTTTTGCCAAAGCACATCAGTACATGTAATTGTACACATCAATACAATAAATGCATACTGCAGTACTTTTTGACAGTGAAATGTGCCTTTGCTGGTTGATCCAGCCCTGATGATTCAGATCCAGTTTAGCGAACAACTGCCTGCTGAAGTTTGTGAAGTTCATGCCATCAAATCTCACATGTTTTTGAGGTTGTTTGTATCAGCTAAACAAGATTCTAAAGTCTTGTTTGTTTTTTGTTATTTTTCAGTAGTAGAAGCCAGGCTTGGAAAAATTAATTCAAAAAAATTTAAAGTAATTTAGTCTGTCATTCTATTTAGTTTTAATATTAATAATCGAAAGCGCTTGTGTTTATTTGTTTTTATTTATTTATTTTTAATTGAATTTTTTTATCTTTAATGAAAGCATTTTTCACTGCTTGTTTTTGTCTTCATAATAGATTTTTTTTTTTAAACCTTGTCCCGGACTCATCTGGCTGTGTGTGATTTGAATCTCTGCTCATGTTTTCCCATTCAGTCTGAAGCATACTGATTAGGCTGACTCTCGTCCAACCTGTGCTTCTTTTGATTAACCAAGAGCTGGCTGTCAAAAATATAATGGAAACCTACTAAATGCATCTGCTTGTGGTAAACAGGGAAATGGATTTGCTTTGCCCTTGAATATGTGACATAAGGTCATTTGCTGTGGGTCAGCTCAGTGGAAGAGCTGAAAACAACCTTGATTTTAGTGAGGAAAAATGAATAAGCAGGAAGCTCATAGAAATGGAAATGGAAAGGATTGAGATGGATGGAGAGGAAATGAGAGAGCTAGTCTATTTGGATGTGTGTGTGTATTCTGAAGTGGTAGTAATTTAAATAAAAAAGTAAACTAATTTGCATGATGGCCTGGCTCCAGTAATAATATTAAGATTCTTTTGTCTTCATGATCCCTTGATATTAAATGTATTCCTTGCGTTTTTCCTTTTTTGTTTGATTGTGAATCCATAATTAAAATGAATCTAGGTGGTTAAATGCCTCGAATTGGGCTTTTATCACTGTTGTGAGTGTGTGTAGATCCACGTGTGCGCACTGTACATTTGCAAGCGTGTGCGTCACAATCCACACGTGCCTCTCATTTCATTTCCTAATAAGCTTGTGTAAATGGGTCAATGGAAAGTCGAATGAAGTTGGCTCTTGGCCTCTGGTGCCCTGGGAAGTATTTCTGGAGGAAAGAGAATTGAATTAACCCAGTTGAGTGGCTCTCAGTGGAGCAATAGCCACCCTGAAGAGTTACTACACACACCAATCAATAAATGCACATGGGAACAAGGCCCAGTGCACTGAACTCTGCCTGATGTTCATCAGGCACTTATGGGAGGCATACAGTATGGCTGCCCTTTGGGCTTCTGACTGGAATGACCTCTATGCTTGCTTTCAGTGCCCTGTGTCTGTGATTTGTGCAGGATTTTGTTGTTTTCACATATGTAAAAAAAAAAAATTTGATATTAATTATAATATAATTGATGAATGTTCATATCTTAAACGCAAAACCTCTCTTAAGCTCTCTTAAATTAAGTACAGATTCAATCCCTGCTGATGACTGTATTTTTTAGTTAATCAATGCATAATTGTTAACAAGCAATAGACTGTCCACACTCAGACACCCACGATAACTCCTGTTATATTGGTTCAGTCTCATATTCTCAGTGAGTTGGGATATACAGAGAGTGAGTTGAGAATAAGTGACATGTTGGTAACACTGTGCTGTCAGAGAGTACGGTATGACTTCATATTAAATCAGTGATCAGGGTTCTATAATGGTGTCCTTATGGATACTGAGGGTGCCCTAAATAAACCGTCCAGTAGGATGTACCCTTACACATAGAATAACTAAAGAAGGTGAAAGATTTTTATTTATTTTTTTTAAATAGAGCAACACTGCCACCTAGCAGGATTTACATCTGCATTTACATTTCTAAAGAGGCTATGTATAAAACACTTAAATAGAAAAGTTTGAAGTATTATTTTTGTGTTACTACATTCTAATTTTTATAAATAAGTACTGTTTTTAAAATGCTTGACACTTGTTGAGGCAGTGCCAAGTGCAAAGTTTTTTTTACCAACTTAGAAATGGCTTGTTTGTTAATATAAATTAACTTAATATAAACTCTTAATTTTGTACTTATTTTAAAACTACTTACATTTACTTATTAATATGAACTTACTTGTTAATATAAATATTGACAAATTACATGCCTTATTTTACAAAAATAAATCTTAAATATTTAAGTAAATGTATTAATCATGAATTCAAAATGACAGTCATTTTATTAGTAATTTTTTAGAGATAATTTTGGCTCACTTTTGATTGAAGACCTCAGCATTTCCCCCCCTCTTGTCTGTTTGATCTCAATTTTTCATTGGCAGTGTTTGGGGATATTTTGGATGGCACATCCACACCTGTGAGTGCAGACCAACAAAACAAAGAGGTACAGAAATCTGCTCCCAAATCAACCCACAAGGCCAAAGAACGAGAAAAGGACAAAGAGAAAATAACATCGAAGTCAAGCTCCAATATAGAGCAAGTCAGTACAGTATATGTACGTGTCTGTGGATATATTTTAATGTCAGTATCGAGTCCCACCATATGTTTAACATTCGCCTCCATATTCATTTGCAGAAAGAGCTTCTCTCATGAAAATTGTTCATTGTGCTTCACAGAAGTGCAAATTTCTCTCCCACAGTTTTTTTTTGGGATGGATTAAGATATGTTTTAATTTAAACATTTGAGGTCTCTGAGGTTAAGCTCTGATACAGTTTCTCTTTGTCAGAAAGAGACTTCATATTTGCACATTTTAATAGGATGAGTTGTAAGCATACAGTAAACTACTGTTCAAAAGTTTGAGGTCAGTTTTTTTTTTGTAAAGAAATTTTAATTTTTTGATTCAGCAAGTAAATTGATTAAGTGTGACAGTAAAGTCAGTTATACTGTTAAATTTTTTTATATTTTAAATAAATGCTGTTCTTTTGAACCTTATATTTATGAAAGAATGAAAAAATCTTGAAAGAAATGTATCATTGTTTCCACAAAATTATTAAGCAACTGTTTTCAGCATTGATAATAGTAAGAAATGTTTCTTGAGCACCAAAATGTCATATTAAAATGATTTCTGAAGGATCATGTGACACTGAAGACTAGAGTAATGCCTGCTGAAAATTCAGGCTTGACATAAGAGGAATAAATTACATTTTAAAATATATTTAAAAAGAAAAATGTTATTTTAAATTGTAATGATATTTTACTACATTACTGTTTTTACAGTATTTTTGGTCAAATAAATGGTGTTTAAGAAACTTCTTTTAAAAACTTTTTAAAAAAATTACCGACCCCAAACTTTTGAATGGTAGTGTAAATGTCAGCTTGTTTGTTTGTGTGTGCAGAGTTTGGATGTGAGTAAGCCCCACTGGACCTTGCGTGTGGTGAGTGACCACAGTGGGGCAGGAAGTATAGAAGTGAAGAAAGACACTGAGAAACTAGAGGAGATCAGAGCCATGAAACTGGCCTGGGAAGCAGCTGAGCCTGGCAGAGCAGCAAAGGTACCACATAACTGGAAAGGTAAAAGTAAATCTGCTCTGTGTGCTGAAACAATCCTGCATGTGTAACGGATTGGTTTGGTTTGAAGGCTTACCAGACCCAGCTGCGCTATCTCACAGAGCTGCAAGAACGTGCAGAGAAAAAAGAGCCTGGCGCGGCTGAGATTCAGTCAGATTGTTTAATACAGTTTTATATGGGCTTGTTTAGTACACGGCCTGATATTTTTAATGTTGTATTTTGTAGACACTCAACCTCAGTCCCAACAGAGTGGAGAGTTCATGCACAACACTGACAAAAATGATATTGATTATACACCATTTATCAGGTACAACACATACACACATGTACTTATTTCCTGTGATGGCACAGTTTAATTACTCCTGCTGTTACTCCAGTGTCACATGATTCTTCTGATGTCATTCTAATGCTGATTTGGTGCTTAGAAAACAATTCTTATTATTATCCATGTTGAAAACGGTTGTGCTGCTTATTATTTTGTGGAAACTGTGATACTTTTTTTCCAGGACTCTTTGATGAATAGAATCAAAAGAGCATTTATTTGAAATAAAAAAATGTAACCATGTACAACAAACAAAATACAACATACAAAGTATTTCAAAGTATTTTTTATTAATTTAATGCCTCCTTGCTGAAAAAAAAAAAAAAATTAAATACAGACCCCAAAGTTTGGAACGGTAGTGTATATATTCTTCTCTTTCTCTCATTGTTTAACTCTCTTTTTGTTTGAAGGAAGTCTTTGCCGCAGCCTCGTCTGAAGGATGAAGTGTTAGAGGAGGGAACGCTCTGAGAAGTTCCAGTTTCCGTCTGATCTGGGACAATGTTCTGGAACAGCGTAAACAGGAAAAGATTGCACGTAAGAAAATGATGAAATGACAGTTGGAGACTTACATTGGCTTTCAGGTTTGTGACTTGTTGATACTATAATTACAGTTTACACCACACAAAATAGTTTTTTATTGTTAGTATTTGTACCATAGTAGTGCAGTCATTTTATTAAATATTGTTTATTTATGGTGCTGAAAGAAAAAAAGAACTTGTTTTCCTCTTATAGGACACAATGGATTCATATCGGCAAAAGATGCTGCAGGCTTCCCACATCCTAAAGGAGCAGTCACATAAGAAAATAGAAGATCCACCTATGGAAACAGTCGAACAGGTTGAGGATGAGAAAAACCCTACTGTGGTCCAGTCAAGTGGACGTAAAATTGGGGGCAAGAGGAAGTGATCTGAACGCCCAAAACTTCATAGAAGTAAAATAGTCAGTCACTCTTTTGTCTCTATTGCTCTTCATTTTATTAAGAATATTGCTTTGTTCGTCCTTTTAAAAAATATATTGCAATAAGATTTCCTTTGTAACAAGTAAATCCAGTTTTTTAAGATTAGCATGCAGAGTCACCTTTCACTGTCAGGTTGTCTTCCTCTGTGATTTTTTATTTAAATGGTTACTGTCAGGATTGATTTGAGCAGCTCTGAAGGACAGCCTGTCTCATAAGTGGTGGATATTGTTTCTCAGAATACACGGCAAGAGTAGTTCCGGAATATTATTGTTCCTACATTCACACTTATTTCTAAATGCCAATTTATTACGTACTTTACATACGAAATTAAATTAAATAGCCATCATTTGAGATATTTCAAGATATGTGTTACAACAGAAACATATAAATCAATCCAATATGTTAAACATACATCTTTGCAGTATCAAGGCTATCTGTTGGTGGTCAGGAGCTTTTAGGTACTGTCTGTAGATGACATCCATTTTGACATCTTTTACTACAGTATATGTGTCTGTGGTTTAAGATGTGTGTTAATCACTTGATGAGCACATTTCTTTTTCCTGTGTTGACATTTTCTATTGATATCTGAGCATTGCATATCAATGGAATCCTCCTTTAAAAAACAACAACAACAAAAAACAAAGCTAACAGACTTTAGTTATGTCCCAGCCATGAACATTTTATTACTTGCTAGTCAGTTTGAGGTGGTATAAAGTGAAGGCTCAATGTAAATATCATTCGATTGGACAAAATTGCATATGCAGGATGAAGCAGTGTTGGGGAAAGTTACTTTTAAAAGTAATGCATTCAAATATTGCGTTACTTCCTAAAAAAGTAACTAATTACGTTAGTTACTTTTTATCGAAAGTAATGCATTACGTTACTTTTGCATTACTTTTTAAATCTGGGCTGCATGGGCTTGCTTGTTTGCTTTTAATATAAAAAGTATTTTTGGCAAAAATAAAAAGTATTTTTGGCAAATGTAAAAGCCTTTTCACACCAAAAGCCTCAGGCTGAAGGAAATGTAAATTCAGTTCAGTATACACAGAAGAAGAAAGTTCAACTCTCTTCAGCAATAAAAAAGAAGAAGAAATGTAAGTTAATCTTGTGTACTTTTTGCTTATTAGTATGGTTGAATTGGATCACCGAAGGTCAGCAGCAAATTGTTTAATAAAATTAGATTAATTACATAAAGGATATTTGTATTATTAACATATTTAATTATTGCAGCTTTGAGTCATATTCTGAGTTGCTTTTAACTGTTTTTATTAATTTTGAGGAAAACTAAAAAAAGAGTGAGTGAGATGAATTAATGCTTGGGGACAGGAGAGCTTTCAATCAATAAATGGTAAAAAAAAAAAAGTAACTGGCGTCCAGTGGCGGCTCGTCGGGGGAGGCACAGCCTCCCCATAATTTTGAGGTGAAAATGGGAGGAGGACGATTTAATGTTAATAAAATTCACAATTCATTTCAGTTCATGTCTCAGAATGTGTATTTTTTGTTTGTAATTTCACAGTTGTAATACCATAACGTGAAAGTGCCGCTTTTCTATCGCGAATGTGAAGAATCTGCTGATGTAATTACAAATGCTAATGATAGAGAAGGGGAGAGGGAGGCCAGGGGAGAGCTGAGCTCTCGTGCCTCCGTTGGTAAAAAAACATTAGCCAATCACCATCGAGTGTTCACTTTCAGCGCTGAGGAGTGTTGAGAAAAGAAAACTCGTAAGGGAGGCTAGCCTCCCTTCTGATATCAACCAATCATCATAGAGACGTAAATTACATGATATTAGTTTGAACGTCTCCCGCTGCGCTGATAATGTACCAAGTAGCCTACTTATGCTAAATATTTGTAAAGCAGACAGACAGATGTAAAGGATGACCAATATCATTGATTCATTGAAGGGGAAAAAAACACCATCACCAAAAAAAGGGCACTTCGGAGTGTAAGGGCAAAAAGGGCATGTGCTCTGCACAGGTTGAACCCTACCTGTGCACCTGCCTGCTTGTAATGCGTTACCCCCAACACTGAGGATGAGTCATCAACATTTTTAGATCATTTTCCAGAAACATGAAGTGTATATAAATGGCAAAACTCCTATTTTAATTTGGTCAAGGAGGGGTTTTCTTTGACAATATATTGATTGATGCCATTGATGTCTCAGTTTCCACTTCAGATTGTGTGAAACCTCTGTATCTTTAAATGGAATGCTGGATTGAATCAGAAAATTTCCTGCCACCTGCGTGCAGCAAAGTGACCTCAGTTTTTTGTAAGATTGCATTCCTTTGTATTTTTGTTTTTCTAGGGGTTTTGGGAAGCCTGCTCCAGGAGATATTCTTCCAATCCAGTGGACGGTTAGAGCATTACTCACAGCCTCTCATGAAATGTCTCTGCTCATAAGGATAATTGAGGTTAAATCTCTCTCTCTGAGTTCCTTTTCTCTCTCACTGTTCTGTTATTTTCTCATCCCTAAAACAAACACAGACACACAAACCTGAGTTGGGGTGTTTTTCTCTCTGTCTGTGAAGCAAGACATCTGAAGTGATGTAGGGTCTGGGAGATGTGTGTGTGTGTGTGTGTGTGTGCTGTCATTTAAAGTGAGGTGTTTGATCAGACTGTTTGCTGGCAATGATATGTAAAGATGTTAGAAAATGCCCTTACATACTGCCATTTGCCACCTTATACTTGTTCTGAGAGATGCTACTGACAGGAAACTTTGAAATCGTTTTCTGACTTGGCCAAGAATGATGAGAGCTGAAAGAACAGAGGTCACGCTGGCTGCCCTTATATGCTGTAAGCGGAAACTGTAATGGTATTATTTTAAACCCTGACAACATACAAGTCGTGCCATTCAACCTTTGGAACTCACTTTTCCTCTTTTCTTCATTTTTGTGCTTGAGATAGTGTAGACTCAGATACTGCTTTCAGAGCCATATTACAGAAACTTCTGTAATAGCTTTTGTCTAAAATTAGATCCTATATTAAATCATCATGATAAACAGACTCTAGAAAGTTTGTGTAATACAGGCCCGGGAGTTCACAATTAACTAATTTCAAATTAAGAACTCTGAACACCTCAAAAATGTACATTTTAGACTCCATATCTGACAGAGCACGTTTAAATTCAGCTTACACTGACCAAAGTGCTATACAAAACAATCATAAAATACAAATTAAAATCCAAGATAACAATACTAATCCATAAATTAAAAATCAGTAAAGGCCATAGAATAAAGATGCGTTTTAAGTCTAGACTTAAAAACCGACATAGACGGAGCACTCTTAATGTCAGGTGGCAACTGATTCCATAAACGTGGAGCAGCTACTGCAAAGGCTCTGTCGCCTTTAAACTTAAGTCGTGACTGTGGGACATATAAAAGATCTTTATTAGCAGATTTGAGGGACTTAGGAGCAGAATTAAATTAGATAAGATCAGAAATGTATGATGGGGCTTGTCCATTAAGTGCTTTAAAAACAATCAGCAAAATTTTGAATTGAATTCTAAAGGAGACAGGAAGCCAGTGGAGCGACACTAAAATTGGAGTGATATGATCACGTTTTTTGCACTAGTTAACAATCTGGCTGCTGCATTCTGGACCATCTGCAAACGAGCCAGTGAAGATTGGGGAAGACCTAGGTATAAGGAATTACAGTAGTCCAATCGTGATGTGATAAAAGCATGAATAACTTTCTCCAAGTCTTGAAAGTAAAGTGTTGATTTATGTCTAGAAATGATTCTCAATTGATAACCGCTATTTTTAATAACTGAGCTAATTTGCTTTTCAAGGCAAAGCTCAGAGTCAAAAATAACACCTACATTTTTTGCATGTGACTTTCACATATGGAGTGAGACTGTTTTAGAGTGACCAAAAATAATCACCTCAGTTTTTTCATTATTTAGCTGGAGGAAAGGGATCTCCATTTAGCTTCTGTATCTTATTGTGCTATTTACATTACAGGTCTGCTTACAGGTCCCCTGAGCTCAAAGATGGGTGTTTTAGTGTCATTGCCAGCAGCCTGCAGTTTAGTCATCACAGTGAGTTCATCTGTATGTGTGTGTGTGTGTGTGTGTGTGCTGAGGATTGTTGATGGGTGTCTTATCGCATCTGTTGATTATTCCCGCTGATAGCAGATGTGTTGCAATGAGTGCAAATGAGACATCCTCTCTACTAATGTTCCTCCTCATAACACTGACATTGACTTTTAGTTGTCAAGTCTGTACACCCACACACACATTTACCTGGCAAACTAAATGGGGACATACTGTACCATACTGTAGTCTTCTGTTGTTTTCATGTAATGCTAATTATAACTACATTATTTTCCCAAATGAGGATTTCACCTCGATGTCTCCAAATGCATGTGGTTGGATTTAGGTAAAGTAAACTCATCCACACAAACTTATATACTTGCAACTACAAAACTGAACCACCCAAAACAGAAATTCCTTGCTTGAAAATATAATGCATTAGAGGATAAATTCATTCTCTGTAACTCTTCAAGTCACGGGCCACTATGAGACAGAAATATCATTGATATTTGCAGGGATAGCTGTTCCAACCCTGTATGACTTCCTTTCTTCTGTGGAACATAAAAGAAAATAGTTTGAAAAATTGTGTGTTTTTTTTGTCCATACAATGAAAGTCAGTGGGGTCCAGTATTGTTGGGACCTAAACTGCAAGTAAATGACAAAACATTTTTTGACTCTACATTTAAACCTTACTTTCTACATCAGGATACATTTGGGATTGTTTGCTGAAGTGTCTGAAAATATTACTTTCTCTCCAAATCAAAAACTCACATGCCTTCTCTGTTCATTAAGATGCTGTCGATGCATTATTTAAGGCGATGGTACAGAATCAACATCTGTTCATGAAGCAGATGAAGTATACAGACTGAACTGGCATTTATAGACATGGGTGAATAGAACGTGGGTCCTTTTGAAGACCTCTCTTGTGAGAGCCACTTACAGACCTGTAAACTAAAGACTGTAAACAATTTGGCAATGTGATCACATTCTGCATTCGTGTTAGGAAGCATAACTGTGCCTATTTGAAATGCAAATATAGCTCTTGTGATGCATTTTGCTAATGACCTGTGCTGTGTGTGTGTGTGTGTGTGTGTGTGTGTGTGTGTGTGTGTGTGTGT
>NW_015505194.1:1120860-1152966 GCF_001515645.1 Sinocyclocheilus grahami
AAATAGATATATATCTCGTGTTATGTATTGTTATTAAGACGTGTTTTGTGTGTGTGTGTGTGTGTGTGTGTGTGTGTGTGTGTGTGTGTGTATGTGTGTGTAGATGTGTGAGTTTATTTGTTATTATAGTCTTAATGATGTCCCTTTAAAGCCATGTCACATCCAGTCTTTCCTCTGTAGGATTAGGGTGGATTAATTTGAATACACTGTTCCTTATAATGCAGTTCAAACACACTTTACATTTCCCTCAGTTTAAACCCCTGTGTTCAATCACAGAAGACGTATATTTGCATATTGAAACACTTTATGAATTATTCATAACTTGTTAGAGGTCATCAAAACAAAATAATGATGACATGAGCCTTCTGATTATGAAATAAAGCATACAATCGCTGTGCAATCATCATCAGCTTGAATAAAATAGGTGCCTGGGTTAAAAAGGGGTGGGGCTAAGCATGCCAAAGGGAAAGTGACATCTAATTAGATTGAACAGACAATTGACATCACAGGTTGTAATGAATTCAGTTTTTCTGGTGATGCAGAGAAGATCACATAGAATTTTCACATATATTTATATATATATATATATATATATATATATATATATATATATATATATATATTATATTATATTATATTATATTTTTTGGTAATATTTTTGATAAGGGAGAAATAGAGATGTGAATTATAAATGTAATATAATTTAGGTTTTAAAATAATAATTTCTATAGAGTTATGATGCTATAGCGATAAATAAATACATCAAAAATAATATGAAAATATTTTTACTAAACCAGTTGTGAGATACATAATTGTAAAGCAAAAAAACAGGTTTTTAACATCTTTGCAAATTTATTAAAAATAAAAAACTAAAATAATTCCATTGCATAAGTATTCATACCTGGGACAGTTGAAATTTAGCTCAGGAGCATTAATTTTGCTTGTAGACACTTCAAGCGAAGTTAACCTGAGGCAAATTCAATTGAATGGGTATGATTTGGAAAGGCACACACGTCTTAATAAAAGGTCTGACAGCTGATAATGCATATCAGAGCAAAAACTAAGCCCTGAGGTCAAAAGAACTGTCTGTAGAGCTCAGAAACAGGTTTGCGTCAAACCACACATCTGTGGAAGAGTTTAAAAAAAAATTCTGCTTCATTGAAGGGTCACAGAAGCATGTAGTCTCTGTTACCCTTAATGCAAGAAGTTTGAAACAACCAGGACTCTTCCTAGAGCTGGCCTCCTGGCCAAACTGAGCAATTGATGGAGAAGGGCTTTGGTTTGAGTGGTGACCAAGAACCTGATGGTCACTCTAGATGAGCTCCATGATCATATGTGGAGATAGGAGAAATCTACAGAAGGTCAAACATCGCTGCAACACTCCACTCTCTTTAGTTAAGACACATGAAAACACACTTGAAATTTACAAAAAAGCACCTAAAGGACCCTCAGACTCTGAGAAACAATATTCTCTGGTCTGATGAACCTCAATTCTAAGCATCATGTTTGAAGGAAACCAGCTCCGCTCATCACCTGCAGAGTACCATCCCAAAAGTAAAGTGTGCTGGTAGCAGCCTCATGCTGTGGGGCTGTTTTTCAGTGGCAGGGACTGAGGGACTCGTTAGAGTAGAAGAAATGCTCAGTGCAGCAAAATATAGAGATAGCCTTAATGAAAACCCAGTCCAGAGCATTCAGAACCTCAGACTGGGCAGAAGGTTCACCTTCCAACAGGACAATGAACCTAAGCACACAGCAAGAGTGGCTTATAGACAACTGTGTGAATGTCCTTGAGTGGCCCAGCCACAACCTGGGATTGAACCTGATCAAATATTTCTGGAGAAACCTGAAAATTTTCATCTGCCCCCATCCAACCTGACAGAGCTTGAGAAGTGAACAGGTGAGGTGAAGAATGGCAGATAATTGCAAAATGCTGATGAGCAAAGCTTGTTGCATCAAACAAAAAAAGATTGGTTGTTAAGGTGCTTCAGCTAAATATTTAGTTAAGGGTATTAATACGTATACAATGTACTTATTTCAGTTTTTTATTTTTAATAAATTTACAAAGTTATATATATATATATATATATATATATATCACAGAATATTTAAAATTTAGACAGATAATTACCCTGTATTTATCACACATATCAAATATGGAAATTATACATTTTTAAACCTTACATTTTTATTAAACATCACTAAAATATGGTGATATGACTAAATAATGAACATCTTAAAAGAATTTTTTTTTTTTTATTGTGGTCATATGCACTGGTGCACGCTAAATCGCAATGCTGCATCTATAATTAGAGGGGTTTGTGGCTTCTTGAATGACACCAATGCCAGCAAGCGATCACCTTGCTTTAGTCATGCTTCTGTAAACTCTGGCCCCTCCTTAGCGAACTAACCAAATATTCATCAGTGAGAGGGTCTTATCAAAGCTTACAAATCCCATACCCACTTAATGCTGAATACTAAACTCTTTCTCTTTATTATCATGAATGAAAGGGAACAGTGTGATTGAGAAACATGAAGTCATTGATGTTCCAGTGTGTGGTTTATGGAGTGTTTTGTGTTTGTAGCGAGCAGGTGATTGGTCAGTGCCTCATACGTACATGAGGACGGCCCTTACCTTATCAGGGTCTCTTCTCTTCAGCCTCTCCCAGGGCCTGATAAGGAAATGCATGTGATGCTTATCTCCATCGTTACAGTATGAAAGGGTAGAGAATCAAAGGGATCTCCAAACCTTCGGTGAAGGCCTAGTGTTTGTCTTCATCAGTGTGGTTGTCATGGGTACTAGGTGACGTTATTTACGTATACTATGACTAAATTTTTAAAGTCACTATTCAGACCATAATACCCTATTTTGTTATGATATGTAATCTAAACCGTGAGCAGTGATCCTAAATTTACATGTATGCATTGGCTTTTTATTGATGATTTTATCCTTTACAACTGAATCCAAGTTAAACATTTTTTAGTTTGTTTATTCCCTGTGATTTAAACCCTTAACCTTGGGCTTGCTAGCATCATGCTGTGCTGGTTGACCTACAGGGACCTTTCTTTATTTAAATCTTAAACTATAACAGACCCAGGATATGTATTTGTAAAACACTTCTCTGAAATGCTGTATATTATAAAAAAAGGGGAAATGTTATTTGGGGTAATTTATTTAGATATTATTTACATTTATAGCAGTTATTTTTCTGTTATTGAGTTATAACATTGTAATTTGCTGCAAGGTCCTATAGGTTTAAAAAAACTAACATTGGATGACTATGATATCTATAGTTTGTCTCTGTCGATGATATGATAGATTCTAATATCATCTCATCGACAGAGACAAACTGGCCTCAACCAGAAAAGCATTGCTTGCTGATCGCAAAGAGTAAACTTGGCCTTCATTAAACAAGGGCACATGTCCGAATCAATTACTAGCGACGCACTCCTAAACAGCAGTGGCAAGACTGATTGTTGAGCCATTGTGACCTCTACTTTCTGACCCTCTCTATCTCAAATCAGACATACCAAAGTAAACACAGAGCTAGATAGTTGGCAAACCTGTATAATGGTCGGTTTTCAGATTATAAGTCTAGTTAAAAGTCTAATTGCAATTGCACAAATTATTGTTTTCTCTAATGGTGGATTCATGTTGATTTCAAACTCTAAATGAGAAATGATATCCTCCAAACTAACATTTGCATATCCATATTTATAGTTACAGCTTTTGTGTAAACAATTTAACCCAATGAAGCCACACTGATATACATTCAGACAAGAGTGTGTTTTTATAAATACATTTGATACACTTGCAGTTTTCCTTTGCAAAAACAATTGAATATTTTTGTTATCTTGAATAGTTGTCCTGTTTAAATGTAGCTTAAAGACTATAATCAATTCACATCTATTAAGCTTTTTACAATACAAATAGTTTCAAAGCAGCTTTACAGAAAATGCACGTTTCAGTGATACAATAATATGCTGTTTACAATAAAATGTTATCTAATGGCAGTTTCCATTGTGACAACTTATCCCATAGTCTGACACACTATTGGAAATGTCATAAATGATCAACGTGTTCAATTAATCTTTTTGCAGCACTCCACACACTTTGCCATGAATTTTACAGTTATTCAGATTACATACGATTTTGTATATATATATGTAATATTGACTTCAACCCAATTAAATATTTTAGAGCTGACTATAACTAGAAATGTATATAGTCTCAAGAAATTTCTGTGAATCATTTTATATGTAGGCAGTTTATATTACAGTTTTGAAACTCCCTGAAATGTGCAGATTTTCCATGACCGTGTTTCTTATAGAGAACATCCATGGATAGCTTGTGGTAGCCAAGACTGTGAGGTATGTGCCTATAGAGAAGATAACTTTCAAAAATAGTCATATCATAAATAAATAAAATAAGATAAGAGAAAATGCCCTATCTAATCCATTTTACAGAGTGCAGGGTAACCTGATGAACTGATCAAGCTAGAGAAGCTGATGCGTTTTCCATTCTGCGCCCCTGCGGTTTCAGGTGCAGAGTCCCGCCCCTCATTTCTGCAATGTGACGCTAGTCTCACTCAGCGCTCCACAGTCTTGCCTGGTCACCGGGAAAAACGTTTGGAAGGCAGCTTCAACAGTCATTCAGTCTGGAGTGCGCATGCGCGGCGCTGCAGCGATGTTTCCGCGTTGAGTGAAGAGCAGAAGGGATCGAGAGAGAGAGAGAGTGGGAGAGAGGATAGAGGGAATTTGCGACGCAGCAGGACGCCGAGTCAGAATAAACGGACACTCCACAAACGCTAATAAAAAACAACATCAACAAAATCAACGTTCAAAACCGAAGCCTTTAGCCATGGAGGACACGGCGAACACTTAAAATGTGAGGTTTAAAGAGACGTGCTGCAGAAACGAGCGAGAGCGGCTTTCCTCATCAGCATCCACGGCTGATCTCGACTCGGGTGCTCCCGTCCCCCTCCGTCACTCGCACTGGGGGGAAAATGAAGAAGTTTAATATCCGTAAGGTGCTGGACGGCTTGACGGCCGTGTCGTCCCCTTCTCCATCCTCGCAACTCGGGGCCAAGGAGAACGAGCTCATCCCGGAGACACTCCAGTCTGAACACTTCCAGCTCTGCAAGGTGGGGAAGCTTTCAAGTGAATGTGTAACATCACCTGATGTGTGTGTGTGTGTGTGTGTGTGTGTGTTTCTTAAATACACCTCGCGCAAGTGCCACTTAGTGCATGCACACACATACACTTTATCCACAGGTTTACTAGAATATATACTAGTAGAATATAGATACGTGTCTTTTCTGGTTAGTAGCTAGATGGGATGCATCACATAATGTTGTAGCTAATGAAAAAAACTAACTTTAATCTGTATGGAAGCGTTATGATGTCATTCGTATGTTTTATTGCGAACAACAGTGTCCAGTATCTTTTGATTGCGCACCGGTGGAATGCGTTTTTATACATTAAAACGCTCGTATAGGTTAGCCTATATAATGTTACACACTGTACTATCATACTCTGCCCCCTCAAACCCAGACTAAATGTTTTTTTCCCCCACAAGCTGTGCGTGGAAAGAGCTGACTCTGTGTTTGGAAAATGCGCACAAATGCGTAAAATATTCATGCGTGACACAAAGATTCGTTTATACCCACACGGTTACGTTTGCTGGCCATAATCCCCCCCCCATAATGTTCACTATATAATGTTCACTATATAATGTTCACTATTAAACATGCTACTTTATTGAAGCGTCTGAATGTTATGTGGTTATAGAATGAAGCTGCGATGCTTGAGTAGAGGGAGGGGGGATATAAACAACCCGTTTCTTGCATAATGCACTGTGGTGGGATTAACGTGTGATTTGCTGGTATTTTCTTCGAAACCAGCACCATTCTTGACTCTCTTTGAGCACACACACACACACACACACACACACACACACACTGTACAGTATGTGTATCTAAAGATAATTTTGAGCCATCATAGGTGCCCAAAATGTTATCTAGGTAGGCAGATCACGAGGTTTTGAGACACAGCCTGTGCGTCCAATCAGAGGCGGACTTAACCATTAGGCAAAGTTAGGCTACCGCCTTGGGCCCCCAAAAGCCAAGGGCCCCCTAAAATGCTGTTTATATGCGAGATGCGCGTTCAGTGCGGACGCACAAGTGGTTGCTGTGGTGTTCATTACCACGACAACCGTCTGTGCGTCCGCGTTGAACGTGCTTCTTAGCAAAAGTAGGGCGATGTAGAAAATGGGGACGAAATCCCGGAGTCTATTCATAAAAACGGAATTTACTGCGTAACGCGGAACGTGACGGAATGAACGGCGCAGACGCGCGTTTCGTTTGCTAGTTTGCTATTTAAGCACGCGCACCGCTCGCGGTTGTCGTCTGTAGTAGCTAAATTGTATTTTTGCCATTTAATATTCACATACACTAGTCCATATCGCGGTTTGATTGAAGTGTACTGAATTGCATTTGATTTATTCATTCAATATTTGACGAATTCCGTGAAATTGCTCATTACATCGTAAACTTCATTTAAACATCATTTTCATTGGAATAAAAGATAGATTAATGTCTTCGCCTTCATTTGATTACCAGAAAAGTTAAAATACACAGCACAGAATTTCTAAAAAATAAGTAAATAAAAAAAAAATTTCATAGGGCCCTATTATTGTATACAAATTAATAAATTAAGTTGTTTTTATGAATTCAATTTTTAGAAAATTTGAAATCAGTTTATTAAATCGATTCGTTCAGTCAACATTACTATAGGTTACTTTGTTATAGGCTACAGTAGGTGGCGACAAGTGCCTTTTGTGTTATGAGTGAGCCATTGAATCATTTACTCAACTGATTCATTTGAACACCGAGTCCTTCACAAATCACACTATCTAGAAATATGCTGAGACGCTACAAAAATCCCAAATGACCGCATAATTGTCATTTTAGCCTCCATTTTGTCGAATGCTGGGAATTATTTTATCAGTTAATACTAATAAATTTACAATAACATCCTTGCCTCGTTTTCAGCATACAATCACGAATGGCAAACGAATGCATTGATTTCGTTCAGTCCAAACAAAACTCGTTCATAGAAGTGGGCGTATTCGTACAGTAGATCCAACCAATAAACGGCTTCTTCACAGCCTGCACTGGAATGCTATTTGCTCGCGCTGTTGTCAGTCTTTGAAGGCAGAAAAAAAATGAATCCTGACGACGCTGTCTAATAATTATTCTATGGAGAATGTTTTCAACATTAATTATTTTCAAGAGATTACATGGCATTATCATTAAGTATGTTATTATCAAGCGCTAAATGATTTCTGAATAGAATGATTTCTGTGGGGAATTTTGACGTAAATATTCATTCAGTTTTTAGAAAAATGGTGACAAGCACGATATTAATACAGTTTCTTAAAATACTACTCTCTAATTAATAACCATTAATTTAATAATTTGCAACGAGGTTACATGAGTGCATTTACACAGGCTTTGGTATTTTTGTCAGGTTGAAATTAAATTGACACATACGAACGCTGGATTAGGTTCATATTTAATTAGTAGAGATATACATAATTAGTAGAAAGATGGAAAAGGAAATGAGAGAGATGGGGAAGGATGAAGTGAAGCTTGTTGCTGCTGCGCAGCTCTCCGACAGGTACCCGTCCCCGTGAGCGCCGCTTACGTAACCGGCTTTAGCCACTAAACAAACATACAGAGACAGAGGCTGTGTCTCCAAACACAGTAAGCTGCCTAGCTAGACCGCATTATAGGTGCGTTTTGATGCTCAGAAGTGCTCTCAATATAGGCACCCTCTAGGTTTTAATACACAGACCGGGTGAGACGATGACACTGACAGCTGTTAAGCAGAGGCCAGTGCTGTAAACCTGTAGCCAACCATTGTTGTTCTCTGGATACAATTCAGCAAGGTCTCTATTCTCACTGCCTGTTGTTTTTGTCTATCTATAGCACATCAGGATCGTTCGAGCAGTTCAAAGGGCTGGGTATTTAAATAGTTGGATATATTCCGTTGAAATTGATATTGAATTGTCCCTGAAGGGATGTTTGACTGCACACATACACAATGCTTTGCCACTATCCTTCAAATCATTATATAAGAGTGTAAATAATGTAAATACTATGTAAAATAATACTATGTAAAATCTTTTTTAAATTTTTTATTTATATTCTATTTTAGTATTTAGTAGTATTTTGGATTAGCTTTAGTTTTTTTAGATTTTCATTGTTCATATTCAAGCTGTTGTATTTTTATGTGCTTTTGTTATATTTTTATTAGTTCCCTTAAACCCCCCCCCCCCCATATTTCTATTTAGCTTAAAATTTTACTTCAGTTTTAGTAGGTTTAGCACTTCATCTTCACAAAAATTAAAAATGTTGCCTTTTAAAAAGGTTTCATTTAGTATTTGTTTTTATTTCAGCTTTATTTTAATTACCAATATTTTATTTTAAATTGTATTAGTTTAAGTTAACAATAACAACACTGTGTAAAACATCTGTTACATTAAAAATGATGAAGCATTCATCATAAGCAAAAATGGATAAATAAAATAAAACAATAGATAAAATGGGTAAATAAAATTAAAACAAATAATTAAAAATAAATAAATAGTAAAATATAAATAAAATATCTCATAAAATACATTATAATTTTTTTTAAATAGTTTGATTGCTGACTTTCTGAAGTAAATTACTGTAGTGTTTATGTCCTGAAGCTTTACATTACGTGCTTTTTAAAACATTTTTCTCTTCTGATTTGATTCTCAGACTGTGCGCCATGGCTTCCCCTTTCAGCCCTCCTCTATGGCATTCGACCCCGTCCAGAAAATCCTTGCCGTCGGGACTCAGAGTGGAGCTTTACGATTGTATCCTTTTCACAATGGAAATTAAATAGCGTCTGTGCTCTGTTTCAGATGCAGTGTGAACCTGTCAGTAAGTATTTAGTTTCTTTATCAGTTGTGTTATCAGGTGTAAGCTGTGTTTAAAGGTTGTCATTGTCAAGTTCATAACAAATTCATTAGGCCATGAATGACCCACTGTTAGTTTTGCCTTTCTGAAATGTGACTACATTATGCTACACCACAACATAAGCTTCATCTGCTTTAAAGTGATGCCAGTTGTTGTGCTTAACGGAGTTGTTCCGCTGTCATGGCTTGTCAGTCAGACTTGTCATAAGTCTTTTGTAAAAGGACGTTTATTGTTACTGAATTGGGATTTGGGATCAGTAAGGCACATCACATTAGTTCAGTGACTCTCTCATCCCCCCTAATGAATGATTCCTAGTACATAAATTCAGATATTAATTATACCGAACAAGTCACTAAGGTCTATTCCCACCTCAGAGACGGCAAAGAACTTCCTGTCCAATCAAACTCTCCATTCACACTGTGTATTCAAATAGATGGCCTTTGGTTTTGAAATGAATTTCCACATTCCCCGATTCATTCGTACACACAGAGGCATGACATTACTTTTCACAGTGAGTACGGCTCTAATTGAAAATATTTCTTCTGCCGTCACTATGGGATAATTTGCTGTCAGTCAAGTCAGAAGAACAGCTCTCTTGACACAGAATGATATTGGTGGAAGTTGATACATGCGGCGGCTCTTCAGAGAACAACCTCTTTAGAAACTGATCGTCTTTGCTCTCAGAGGAGTTTGGTGATACTTAGCCTCTTTGAGCGACTGTGATCAGATAAATGTCGGCTGCTGTGAGATGAGGGCAAATGAAAATCTCCCTAAGAGACTCCAAATTGTGATTAGCGCAACCGTCCTTTCTTTTTTTCTTCACGTCTCATCCCGAGCTGTCGGCAATGCAAAAGGAATCTCATGATTCATCTGAATGGGTTGGTATGAATTAAGTCTTACCTTTGATTTTGTGAATGATTTTGATCTCTGTTACTAAGCTACAGCGCTAGAGTTAGTTGACAAATCTGGGCTGGACTAGCAAAACTGTGACTGACGTAGCCTACACTGGTATTTCTGGTCAGATATACATGGTACAAATCTCATAGTATTTTGTTGCTTTTGCAATGTTATCTCATTTATATTGGTTGATATTTGGCAAAGAACTTCCTGTCCAATCAAACTCTCCATTCACACTGTGTATTCAAATAGATGGCCTTTGGTTTTGAAATGAATTTCCACATTCCCCGATTCATTCGTACACACAGAGGCATGACATTACTTTTCACAGTGAGTGCGGCTCTAATTGAAAATATTTCTTCTGCCGTCACTATGGGATAATTTGCTGTCAGTCAAGTCAGAAGAACAGCTCGCTTGACACAGAATGATATTGGTGGAAGTTGATACATGCGGCGGCTCTTCAGAGAACAACCTCTTTAGAAACTGATCGTCTTTGCTCTCAGAGGAGTTCGGTGATACTTAGCCTCTTTGAGTGACTGTGATCAGATAAATGTCGGCTGCTGTGAGATGAGGGCAAATGAAAATCTCCCTAAGAGACTCCAAATTGTGATTAGCGCAACCGTCCTTTCTTTTTTTCTTCACGTCTCATCCCGAGCTGTCGGCAATGCAAAAGGAATCTCATGATTCATCTGAATGGGTTGGTATGAATGAAGTCTTACCTTTGATTTTGTGAATGATTTTGATCTCTGTTACTAAGCTACAGCGCTAGAGTTAGTTGACAAATCTGGGCTGGACTAGCAAAACTGTGACTGACGTAGCCTACACTGGTATTTCTGGTCAGATATACATGGTACAAATCTCATAGTATTTTGTTGCTTTTGCAATGTTATCTCATTTATATTGGTTGATATTCTTTCGGAAATGTCTGTGTGTGTGTCGAGTAGCTGAGTCTTTAGCCATTTTCAAAAAACGTCTAAAGACACTTCTTTTTCTTCAGCACCCGACCAATTAATACTAGCACTTACCTCTTCTCTTCTCTTAGTTTTTTCTAATTTATTAAAAAAAACCTTGCTCAGTGACTAGTCGCATCACTTGTATACTGTTGCTCTCTTGTTGGTCTGATTGCTTCTATTGTTCTCCTCATTTGTAGGTTGCTTTGGATTAAAGCGTCTGCTAAATGATTAATTGTAAATGTAAATGTGTGACAATAAAACACCACTGACAGCTTTTGAAACAAGAAGCCTTTCAAACATTCGAAAGTTTAGGGTCAGTAAAAAAAAAAAAAAAAATTAAAAAGCAAGGAAGCATTAAATTTAGATTAGTATTTTTGTATTTTCAACATACATAAAACACTTTGTGCCAGTCACCCTCTTTATCAGGGTGCTGATTTCATTCATCAGCTAGTTCAGACACGCACCCTCCCCCAACATACATCATGTGAGCTGCAGCTGTACAACTCCATTCAGCATTGGGTGAGCGACTTTACTGGAATAAGTTAAAGGCAGGGTAAGCGATTTCTGGTAGCCATTGTTGATATTTGAAATCACCAAAAAAGTTTAGGGTCAGTTTAAAAAAACAAACAAATTAATCAGCAAGGATGCATTACATTTATCAAAAGTAACAGTTAACGTTTCTAATATCTCTTATAAATGCTGTTCTTTTTAACTGTTTCTACAAAAAATATTAAACAGCTCAACTGTTTTCAACATCTGCAGTAGACTGTTAGATTGTTGGCTGCTATTCACAAATATGTCTCCAACACTGATTGCTGACAGTCATAATCACTGTAATTTAGAATATAATCCAATGTGAGTCTGATAATTTTATTCACAATGATCATCTCTTCAAATTTAATGAAGGGTATTTATTTCTAAAGAAGACATATGACACAATGATCAAGCCTCGTCTCCATTATAGGTTGCAGATTATTAAAGAGATCATGTTCAGGGCTTGTAATGAATGCGTTGGAATAAAATTACTTTCATAGTATATTGCCTGAGAAGGCAGGTTTTTTTAGCTTACGGACACAGCTGGAAACATCCATTTACCATTGGAAAATGGACATTGAAGAGTAACACACACATTATCAACTACACATCAGCTTGAATCTCATCTTGTCTCTAATGATCAGTAGTAGTGATGCTACACTGTTGCTGAGAATGCTGAAACTGGTGAGACTTATTAAAGATGTGTCCCAAAGTACGATTCCACATGAGATATGAAATATACTTGCTTTTACATGGCTGTGGAGGTTATTTATGTGTGTTAGTGCTTGTGACTTGTTTTGCTTTGAGTGTCAGGCATGTAGAGCTGAGCCTAACACACACACACACACACACACACACCCACACACAGACATTGCCTGAGGATGCCTATGCCACTTCTTATGTAATCCACAGGAGCGAGGCTCATCATCTGGAGAGCTTGGCTGCAGTGTGTGTGTGTGTGTGTGTGTGTGTGTGTGTGCTGTGATCGGCTCAAGCAAAGGAGTTTAAGTCCATCCTCTCTGCCATAATGGCACAGCAGCAGCCATCTATGATTGAGTGTGTGACTGTTTAACTTACTGTACTCTGTAACTGCAGGAAGGGCCACAAATTCAGACAAATCTGTTCATATTCACTAGGCACTCAAACCTCATTGCATTTGGGATAGAACGGTATAGGGAAGAACCTACAGTGCCTGTTGGTTTTTGAGAAATTATTTTACACTCTTATTTTCCCACAGTGTCCATATTAGGAATGTGCAAAAATAGATCATTATAAAATCGTCTGGTTACAGTTAGCCCTGTAAAATCATGCAGGTTAAGGGCTTGTTTATGTTGACCAGACGTCATGAGACGGGGTTCTTAACACCAAGCACAACAGAACTGAACTTAGAGGTCTTGAGATCCATGTTTAAAAGTTGAAAGATGTTTTTAACATGACAAATCGTCTTAATGCGATGCTCATAGCGAGAGACATTTGTGGATTTGTATTCTGACAGTAATTGTCTTGAAATTTATTGTTGAAGGTGGTGAATTTGTTGGCTGTGTCGGCGGAGCTTTTAGTGGGATGCATTTAGTGACGCAAGAACTTCGAGAGGGTTTTAGCATGTTGACAGTAAGAGTCACCGTTTTTACTGTCATACTGTCAGCATGCTAAAAACCCTCTCTTAGTAGTTGAAGAATCTTAGATTTTTTTTCTTTTAAAGCACCTTCTACACGTTTTATTATATTTATTATATGATTTTTGAATAATTTATTACATATATATATTTTTTATATATTTTGTGTTTTATATATATATATATATATATATAATGCTTTTGTATTGACAGTAATTGTGTTGAATTTTATTGTTGAATGCAGTGAATTTGGTGTTTTAAATTAAATGCATTATTATATATATTTATTTTGTACTTATGACAATGCAGTTATGTATGTTAATGCATTTATGTGTAATTCATAACTTGGTTATTTTTATCTTACCTTGTTTGATCTCTTACAAACTCCTCAGCCATTCATCAGTGATTTTAGGGGACAGTGTGCTGGCTTTGCATGGTTTCGGGACATTGTTTCAAGTTGATTTCTGCAGCCCTACCTAATTATGCCCTCCCTCAGCTCTCAAGGTCCTCACTCACATCACTATAATGCTATACCCGCATTAATCTGACATTTCTGCATCTCAACGCGCCATGTCTGCATTAGGTTCACTTCAGTTCACCCCATCCTGGTCCTGGGAATTTCAAGTCTATCAGCTCATTTTTATGCTAACCTCTTCAAAAAAAAGCTCCAACAATACTTGCGCTTTTTATTTTCTGTGCAGTAGAAACCGAATCGGCCCATCTGAAATGCTCCTCTGTTATTGCTGTTACCTAATAAGTATGGCATATATCGCAGTCCGTTTCCCCTGAGGCTCGCATGAGAAAACCTCTTAACGACAGAGACATGAAAAAGGGCTTTTGGGTGCCGGTACCTGGTCGTCATAGAAATATGGTCTTTGTGACGTTTGCAGATAAGCTATTAAATAATTTACAGTAAATTACCCTCCTGGTACAGTCTAGGAGTGTTGACCCATCAAGACAGGATGCAGGACAAAAAGAAGGGCTGAACTGGTGCAGGCTGACACCCTCATGTAAGGGCACTTGTGAATCACCACTTTGAAGGAAAGGGTAATGGAAAAGTTGCTAAAGGATTCAATATTGTCTTCACTTTCAGAAAACAATGCCTTTGTTTCCGATGTCTCTCAAAGTTCAGACACATTCTCTTTCCATTAAGGCGAGAAGGCAATAACAAATAACACAATAGCAAATTGCAGAGACTTGACACCAGCTTAGCAAGATAAACAGTGCAGATTGTTCACATAGAGACAAATATTCAGGTCTTGTCCATTGTTTCTAATGTTCCTCTGTCTGTTTTTCACCTGCTCGCTCCTCAATATGACTTCTGCTTCTCTCCTTTCTGTGTCTTTACCTTCTCCTCCCCTCATCACTGCAGTGAATTTTTGTTTCTGTCTGTGCTAAGTGGTTGCTATGCAGTTTAGAAAGTGCGGTGCAGTTTATGGGATGCAGTTGCCAGGCGAGACAGACTCCTGCTCTCTCACGGTAAACTCTGCAGAATTGTGAGTCTCTTGTGCCTTTGAGGTCACCTACCCGCTCTGTAATTACACACAAACGGTGGAATAGTGTGCTTCATTGGGTCTTTGGCAAATGCACACGAATTTGGCAAATGTAAAGAATTGTATTATAATAACCCCTACAAATACAACTCATTATATACACTATAAACACTTTAAAGGAGACAGACATGTAGGTTCTAGATGTTTGTGAAAGATGTTTTCTCTGTTTTGGAGGGATGATTATTTTAAAATCATACCCTATTTATTGCATCAAAATTTGTTAATACTTTACTATATTTAAGGGTGGATAATTTTATCAGTTGTTTATTGCAACAATACATAACTTCAATAACTTTGTCTAGTGCTCTTATGAAAGTTTATAGCATGATTTGTGAAAATTTAACTATACTGAATGACATGGCATAGACGTCTTCATGGCTAGTTTTTGTGTATTTAATTTCATTCTGTAACCTTGTTCTACAGATCTGCTTGTACTAGTGTTAACTAGCTGTTTTTGACAGCATTGATAACGTTTATGACAGATACCGTGATCATTTTTGCGTTTCCCTTACCGAATGTCATATCCTGTCAGCAAAAACCTGTCCATGGGCTTTTTTGATTGCTTTCAGTTTAAGTGCCGGCAATGCAGTGTTGCCAGATATTGATACTAAAACAAACATAAAACTAAATAAAAATAAACCGAAATTATTTCCAATCTTTTTACAAATAAGATAAGATAAAGATATCGCTGACTCTAAACTGCAACTTCCTAATTGATTAACTTTCTAAAGTGTTAAATTAAGTGGAAAAGACAAGTCCAAAAACGCTTATAATAGCTAGATCTGCACCTGCCCACGCCCTCACTCACAACTCTCTCAAACCTTGTTCACTCCTCCAGCGTCTCACAGCGATCCCTTTCATAACAGAGACGCTAAACATTCTTGCAATCTGTCTAAACTGAATTATAAATGTCATGCAGGCATTCATATGAGCAGTTTAACAGCAAATTAGTCATTCAAAGAACAAATTTTATTTTTGAACATGAAACATTTACCGAGGTCCGGACCATGGTGGCCTCATAGCTGGTTACGGGCCTGCTCATATGCACATACAAGCTCAGCATTTTGTTTTCAGTGCGGTATACGCGTGCAGAGAAGTAGCATCCGTCAGTCAGTCATTCACAACACATGCGATCACACACCCCAGCTTACACTTCATCACGCTAACGAGGCTTCGCCGAACTGTCTGTCAGCTGATCTCTCTTGCCATCAAAGCCTGTCTTTGGCTCATTGATCTGTTTCATCACTTCAAAGAGGCTTCCAGTCCCAGAGCCCCCACCACTTTCCTCTTTCCCTTCTTCCCTCCTTACTCAGCACTACTCCAGCCCCTTCAGCCGAGCTTATCCCCTGTCAAATGTCTGTCACACACACATTTGCTCTGATTAGGTATTCTGTGTCTGGATCACAGCAAGTGTGTAAGTGCACAGCATTCTTTGCTTATCAGGGTTGAGTTTACATAGCTTTGGACAATCATTAAAATTGTTTGTTTTTTTTATCAGAAAAAATAAGATGTAGAAACATGAAACATTTACCGAGGTCCGGACCTTGGTGGCCTCATAGCTGGTTACGGGCCTGCTCATATGCACATACAAGCTCAGCATTTTGTTTTCAGTGCGGTATACGCGTGCAGAGAAGTAGCATCCGTCAGTCAGTCATTCACAACACATGCGATCACACACCCCAGCTTACACTTCATCACGCTAACGAGGCTTCGCCGAACTGTCTGTCAGCTGATCTCTCTTGCCATCAAAGCCTGTCTTTGGCTCATTGATCTGTTTCATCACTTCAAAGAGGCTTCCAGTCCCAGAGCCCCCACCACTTTCCTCTTTCCCTTCTTCCCTCCTTACTCAGCACTACTCCAGCCCCTTCAGCCGAGCTTATCCCCTGTCAAATGTCTGTCACACACACATTTGCTCTGATTAGGTATTCTGTGTCTGGATCACAGCAAGTGTGTAAGTGCACAGCATTCTTTGCTTATCAGGGTTGAGTTTACATAGCTTTGGACAATCATTAAAATTGTTTGTTTTTTTTATCAGAAAAAATAAGATGTAGAAATGCTAAATAAATTAAATTTGAATACAATACACAATAATACAATAATAACTTTAATAACTCATTTTATTTAGTTAACTGTAAGTTACCATGCCCAATATGCTGAATAATTATATTACATTTAATGGTATAATAAATGTAATTTACTGAAAGTAATATAGGTTTTTTAAAGTAAAAGCATAAGTTACAAGTATTTTACTGTGAACATGTACATTGTTCAACCAGTGTACTTTCATAGTAAATTCTTTCAAAAAAAAAAAATTTCTGAGGAAAAAAATAAGTTATTTTATACATTTATATGTTTTGTTATATTTTGTGATTTTTTAAAAGATAAATCGCTAATTATTTAGTATTTTCTTTTACATTTCATTTTTTTTACTGATATTCACAGTTTTCAACCGTTTACTTTTCAAATGTGTAGACATTTACATTTGTGGTAATTGAGATCACAAAAGAGCTTTGCATATTAATAATAATAATAATTCTTATTAATATTTATAGTGCATATTTAGTTTTTATTGTATGTGGTTATTGTATTAAATAATGTATTATCGTATCGAAAATACTTTATTTAAAGATGATAAAAACCTTTATTAGTTATAAAATGGCAATATTGGTTGATCTCCTATAGTCTAGTGACTAGTTGTTGTTAAAGTTGTTGGTATTTTTTAAAATTAATTTATATATATATATACACACACACATTTTTTGGTACTGGCACCAAAATTACTATATTTTTTGCAATGAATTTCTGGAAACAAACTGCCTTTTTTTTTTGTATAAGGTACTGTGTGGGGCTTCTGACTCAATTGGAGTTTGTCATGTAGTGTTATGCTGACAGATTACCATCGGCCAGTTGCCAGAACAGCCCCACCTTTGAGAAAACGAGGGCTAATTGTCCTGCTGTTGGTTTAGCAGCTGGACTGTGATCCTGGTAACCCCATCAGCAGTCATGGGATTCGATGTACGTAAAACCCATGAGATGGCCTTTGATCATTAAGTACTACCATCCAAGTCCCTGAATGGACCTCATGGCAAGAGTGGCTTTCAGCCAAACACACACTGTACTGGAGTGTGCGGTAGCAGGTGTGACCTTGACAGGGAGGTAGTGTGGGTGTGCAGGTCAAACCACTCTGTATTTTTCTCTCTCTTTGCATTCACGCATTCCTGTGGGTTGAGAACCGCTCACATCAAGCTCCACTAACAGAAATATCCTTCTCTTTCATGCTCTCTTTCTCTGCCTGTTCCTCCCACTTGTTGTTTTATAATTTCTGTTATTTCTCTCTCTCCTTTGCCTTGGCTTAGCTTTTCATTCCTTTACTCAGCAAAAGGAAGACCACAGTCAGCGTCATTGGGCTTTTGGAACAGCTAAATATACTTCATCTTTAATCACACTAACTATGTTTGACTTCCTTTTGCCTCAGGAATTATGAGTTAGGATATGAAAACACAGAGGGAGAGGAAAAAAACTTAATCTGGAGTTTGTTCAGCAGTGATTTCTGAAAATGGAAAGCGAGTGCATACAGATGACTGGAAGTTCATGACCTTATTCCTCAAATATGTGTCAGTATTTATGGAAATCTCTAAACTATCAAAGCAAGTCATTTTCAGTATTATCCGAGAGTCATCTAGCTTCCTCAACAATCGTATCCTTGCTTCTTGGGATTTGTCGCTCATATCCTAATGGCTCTGCTCCATATATCTTTTTTTTTCTTTCACAGTGATTCATTGTGAATGTCAGAGGTGTATGTTAGTGTTGGTTTACAGATAAATCTGTACAGGAACATATGACAAGTTAGGGTGTTGGTTATGGCAAAAAAAATGTTATTTGCTTAATTATATTTATTTCATGACAGTTGGACCTGGTGAATGATTAATTGCTTTTAATGGGCAATGATATATGGGAAGGCCTGCTGTGTGGTTGGGTACCTGTTTTTGTGTAAGTTTTATCCCCTTGCATGATATGATATCCATTATTGGACCCAGGGGTATCACTAGACCCTATTTACTGGGACACAAGCCTCAGTGAAATACCACTGTGCCCTTGTAAAACATTACTAAAATGTCCTGTCTGACTAGTGTTAATTTTGTCAGCCATTTTTAATTTGGTCTTAGTCTTTGTCTTAGTCTTAGCCCTGTGACAAATGTACTTTTTAGTTATTATCATATTTAGTCAATCTTGTCCTGACTTTTGTTCAGTCAAGTTTTAGTCGACTAAATGTCTGAGCATTTTAGTCTAGTTTTAGTCAATGAAATCTTTTCATCACATATTCGTCATGCTGTGTAATGGTTGAACTGATTAAAAAATATATTATAATATATATATATATATATATATATATATATATATACATATATAGCTCAAAATTATAATCGCAATTATAATTATAATCATTTGAGAAATTAAAAAAATTGAGAAATGTTTACATTTTCAGGTATTGCATTTCCACCAGTAAGAACAAATCAATAGAATGTGGACTCATACACTATACACATGTATACACAGGAGGATAAACATGGTGGACTCATATGTGGACTTCTCATACATAACTCATATGTGGACTTCTAATACACATGGTTTATTTTACCTCATCTAGTGTACTGATTTATTATAGGCTATTTAATATATAAATTAATATCAAAGACTTAGATATGCACTCTCTCTGTTTACATTATGAAAACTGGTCAAAACAAACCAGTTTGTTTTTAACAAAAAAAATATTATAACAGTGAAATTAACAGCAATTCCAATAATTCAAAATTGCAATAATGTTTCTCTATTAAAACAACAGCGGTTGAGTAAGTGCATTTATTCAGCAACCACAATCGCAAACTATGTAGTCGAGATCTCATGACAGAACACAGACAGGCTGAATGACACTTTCGTTTCATTTCAAGCTGAACATCTCACATGGAGATCGCTAAACTTCAGCTTACTTGTTTGTCTGTGTTTTCAGATCCTCATCTGCGCTTCTGTAATGAAAGATGAGCGTGTGTGCATGGTTGCCAGACTGCAACAATTAAGCAAAACACCTGGCAGAAAATGTATCCTTTTAACAGCAGGGCTCCAGACAAAAAAAGTCAATTAAGGAGCCATTGGCTCCTATAAGAAAAAAAATTAAGCGCCAAATAATTTTTTTAGGTGCCACAGAATAAAGTTTTATTTTTTAATTTTTTTAACACAACATTTCAGTCATACTGTCATGTGTTTATGTCTCATCTTTTCTTGTCTTTATCAGGATTTTAATCCATCTTGTACATGTCTTGGGAACTAAGGATCACTTAAATTGGGAACAATGTCTTTTTCAAATTGAGATATACAGTTTCAAAGAATTGTTTATTACACAGAATCTGTGCCAATATCACAGACCATAATTATTTATTTTACAAATAATATAAAGTTCACGCATTAACAGAACACAGCATAGCTATAGACCAGTGGTTCTCAAACCTCTCCATGAAGTACCCCCTGCCCTGCACATTTTGTATGTCTCCCTATATCTGACACACCCACTTCAGGTCTTGCAGTCTCCACTAATGAGCTGATGAGTTGAATCAGGTGTGATAGATGAGGGAGACATACAAACTGTGCAGGGCTCTGGTGTACTCCAGGACAGGTTTGAGAACCACTGCTATAGACTAAAGATCTTGATAACAAGAAGCCACAGTATCGATTATAAACGAATTGTTAACGATATTGCTAATGTCCACACAGCTGACAGCTTTACCTGTTGTAGTTTGTTCAAGTTGCACACAAAATAGACACTGCTTTTCTGCACACACTTCGCGCGTCTCCGCTCTCTCATGCTGCACAACTGGAGCTGCTTTCAGCAAGTGTGCAGTCAGCGCTGCTGTTCGGCAGAGATGAGGACTGATTTTCCACTGAAACGTTGATGCGCGTTGACTCCGTTTATTACATCAGCATAACAAAAGTTGTGATAGCAAAACAATCAGAAAAAAAGTAATTACATGCAAATTTTTTAATCATAACATGTACATTTCTATAGTCGCCAGTGGTGACCTCAGCAAAAACTTCACTCGCAAATTTATATTTTTAGTCGCAAATGCGACCGTTTTAGTCGAAGTCTGGAGCCCAGAACAGAGAAGCTCTGATTTGTGGATTTGAAATCTTGATATCTGGCAACCGCACACATGAAAGCTTGTGTAGTAGAGGCATGTACAATAGTCCGCAATAATATTTTGTCTCCTTTTTTTCGACGAAAATAAAAATTGATTTTGGATTGGAATAGGTTTTATTTTTTAAAATACATTTTAGTCTCGTCTTTTATCATCAACGATATTGCATGTTGACATAGACACAGTTATCGTTTATTGACCTTATGGTCGTCTCATTTTAGTCATGGGAAAAAAGCTTGTCAATGAACATTTTTCGTTGTAGTTTTCGTTAAGGAAATTAACACTATGTCTGACAATGGAAATTACTCTATACGGACCAGAGAATCATTTTCCCTGATAATACTTCAGCAATCATGTGTCATCTCATGAATCAGAATCAGCGTTGCCAGATTCACAAAAAATTCACTTGTTTAATTTAATTGGTCAAATGGGTTTGCAAAAGGTCTAAAATCGTTTAGATTTAGATCGATTCCGTTTGATTCATCTGTACAGTTCACTGACCATGAACCATTTTCAGTTTCTTACACCATTATAGTAACAGAATGCTGTATAATACAGAAAACAAGAACACTGGATGAGATGAATATTTACCTAGAATCCAATGTAGGACACAAAACGTCTAAATGTCTTTTATTGTTTGTCAGCAATGAACAGCTCTTTATTGCGTGCCGCTTGTGAATACCTCTGTACTGCAGATACATTTATAACCATATATTCAGTATCCAAAAAGGAAAAAGAAAAGAGTAGCAAAATGTGGGGACACATTTTGTTGGGAAATCTTTCACCCTTAAATGAAATTCCTGATCTTGTGGATTCCTATTAAAATTACTGGATTTTGCCGAACAATGGTAAATGTGACCACACCTTAACTGGTTAGTCTGCTAGCTTAGCATACTACAAACTGATAAACTACCATTATGGATTTGTTTTAATTGTTGTTTGTAGTTAGTATAGGCTTTTTTGATTTTCTAGAAGAAGATATAGCTATGGCCTGATGTGTTTTGGACCAGCAATACAAATGGCTTTTTCTTAGGGTCCTTAAAGAATAGCATTCTGCTGTTGTGTAATATCTTACTAGATATCCACCCTATGTGCTATAGCCCCATCATAGTGTTATGAACCAGTGATATTTTGGGAAGATCTTTTTCACACAGCAAAGAAGACACAGCATTTGTATTTAAGTTGTATAGTTATGGCTAAATCCATGTACTAATTCACAATATCACACACTTTAAATCCCAAGCACTGACCCCCTTTACACTTGTTGTACCTCCCTAAATTTACACTTGACAGAAAATCTAGAAAGATGAACATAAAAGGCACCATAAAAAGTAGAGGACTGACCAAATAATATAATTGGCTCCAGCAGCTGTGCTATTTTACCACCAGTATAAATGCTTGTGCATTTTTTTGTATGACTTTAATAGACTGATAGTATTGCTACAAACTTCTGCCTTTAGAATGTGATTTTGATTTGTTGTGCTGTTAGTCCTTGAAGTACACAGTGCAATCAGTGCAGACGCAATACCATACCTCCCTTCCCCCACGTCATGCACACACGCATTATAGACGTAAGTGACTGTGATGTTAATTCCTGTCCTATGCTGAGAGCGCTGCTCTACTGCTGTCATGACATCATACAAAGAACCTATAGAGAGACAGAGAGAGGTACACGTGTAATGTGTGGTATGATGAGTCACTGTTTTCTTAATGCTCATTGAGGCACACGGCTGGCATATCTCGCTCAAATGTGCACATACATACAGACTCGTGTTGAACCTGTGTGATTTGGGACATTCATGGCCACAGGGATGTTTGTGTGTTTACGTCTGATTAGTTCAGAATGCCGATTAGGCTGTGATGTCAAATGTACATGGAAGATAGAGATGGAAGATGGGAAAGAGCGAAAAGATTGAATCGAGACAGAAGGGCAGTTATTTCAGTATTCAGAATCTTGTCACTTGTGATAGAAAGTGTGATGTGGGTGGCATTGTGTGTGTGTGAGTGTCACAGTTTAAACAGGGTTTCTGTTTAAACTGTGGTCCAAGCGTTGCTTTTTCTGCAACCTCCCACATGCAGCTTCTTTGGCCATGTTTGGTGAACAGCGGCCTCCTGTGACAGGGCAAACACCCACACAAACAGACACACATAAACAAGGACCAGCCCAACTGAACAGTTGTTTAACAAGAATCTATCTATCTATCTATCTATCTATCTATCTATCTATCTATCTATCTATCTATCTATCTATCTATCTATCTATCTGTCTATCTGTCTATCTGTCTGTCTGTCTGTCTGTTCTATCATTAATATATCTTTATGTTGTTCTATTTATCGTTCTATTGGTATTATATATCGTTCTATCAGTCTGACTGTCATTGTCTCTGTCAGTCTATCTGTCATTCTGTCTACCGCTCTAATCATTCTATCTGCTGAAATACCTGGGTTTAGATATTTCAATCCTTTGATCCTAAAGTATAATCAATTTTAGTTTAATAATGATGCTTGCCTTAGGAGAATAAGGAGAACTGGCTTAAAAATTCCCCTTCGCTAACACATCTGGACATTTATTCTGTATTATTAAATATTTGAACTCACTTTTATGGAATTGCTTTGTGTGCTCAGATCTCATAGTCCCCATCCGATGTACTTTCACCCATGCACAGGCACACCAAAAGAACACAGGAGTCTTCCTGTTAGTCTCCGCTGGCCTTTTACTCTATTACACAGTTGCTGCAGAACCATACATTTTTAATGCACTTCCCAAAGTTACACACTGGTCTCAATGAGTATGTGTGTGTGTTTGAACAAAAGCTCATCTCACCCTTGTGCCCTCTGTATTGAACAGTTAATGGTGCAGGTGAGTGTGAAAGCTTTGCGAGTAAATACTGCTAAACATTGTAAAATCAGCGTGAGCAGAATTGTGTCTTACTGCTTGTGAAGGATACCGTGTCAGTTTCCTGTAGCAGAGAATATTGTAACTCCAAGATATTTACATAATGTGAAAGTGATTTAAAAAAACAAAAACAAAAACAATGAAGTGGTGTTCAAATATCTGGGACTACAACTGAAATGCTTCTGTTTTGCATTTTTCTATTTATAAATAAGTATTTGGTGTTTGTGTAAAACGTGATGATCATGCTATTTAACATAATTTGAGATTGTTACATATAGCATCTTAAGCTTCTGTAAAAGACTGTCTGTACAAAGGAGTTCACAGATGTCACAGATTTGCTTATTTGATTAGTGACCTAGGAATAGTACAGCACTTTCAGTATTTCTTAATCAGGTTATGTCGTGATGTTTCTTTTTTCATTTTTTTTTTTTAAATCCTGCAACTTGCAGTTTATTCCAGGTTTAAATTAGATCTTGAATCACAGCTTTTGGTCTCAGATATTTGGACTGCACCATATGCCAGTGCAAGTCTTTGTTCATTGTGCCACTGTTTATTGGATGTGATTTTTATTTTTTATTTTTTTGGGTGATTTAAACAGAGGTTGATGCATTCCTAAATCATTAAAAAGATTTTAGATTCCCTCTATCTGATTCTAACTCTATCCTGTGGGTATAGTAAACAGCTGTGTTTTGTATCGCCAGTCAAACTGTCACGCTGAGGTTTATGAACAAAGCCTGGAGAAGCTTTGGGAAGGCAGAGCACTGAAGGGGTGTGGCGGTGCTTTTAAAGCCGACAGACACATTGTCCTGGAGAACAGAGACTGTATGTATGTATGTGTGTGTCTCTCAGATGTCTCAGAGCCAAAAAGCTGATATCCTTGAAGGACATGCATTGAGGACTAAGGTCAGAAGATAAACAGGGGACATGCTACACATGTATTCAAGAGAACAGAATGAATGTGTAGCAGGAGGAAGTGACAGCATGCAATGAAGAGAGAGATAATAAGAGAGAAAAGGGAAGAGAATTAGAATCAGTGGATGCTGGTGGGGGTTGTGCACCCATATCTCTCTTCTTCTCTCATTCTCTAGCCTGTCAGCTTTAGCTCGAGGCTCTTATGACATCGTACACAACACAACAGCATTTACATAATACTCACATCCACACAGGCTGGGATATCAGAAAGGGAGATTGGAAGGTCTTCATTGACGCCAAAGTTGGATCCAGTCAGTCAGATGGGGACAGAATTCAGGATTCAACGTGTACAATCAGGGCTCAACAATAAGTATGGCCTGCTGGCTTGGGGCCAGTGTGTGAATGTTTCAGGACAGTTGGTGGAATAATCACTTGCCCCTTCGGGCCATTGCTGCGTTATATTATATTCATTGGTGTTGTATATCCATTCTTATGCCTTGAAAGCATAGACATTTGGTTTTTCCGTGATATATTCTACATTCTTGTTGCAAATTCCCCTTATTTGATGATATTGTCTAACAGATGTGCTTTTGTAGAAGTTGCAAAGATGATTGTGATAAGCTTGGAAGCATCAGTAAGAATGTGTTGAAAGCCACAAATCAGTCAGTAATGTTTGACATAGTTTGCCATCGTTTTTCAGAACAAGTGGCATTACATTATTGCTATATACAGGTGCATCTCAATAAATTAGAATGTCGTGGAAAAGTTAATTTATTTCAGTAATTCAACTCAAATTGTGAAACTCGTGTATTAAATAAATTAAAAGATGCACAACCAACTGAGAGAACCGCAGTTCGTTTGTCAAGCAAAATCGATTTAAGAATTTGAGTGAACTTCACAAGGAATGGACTGAGGCTGGGGTAAAAGGAATCAAGAGCCACCACACATAGACGTGTCAAGGAATTTGGCTACAGTTGTCGTATTCCTCTTGTAATGCACCCGTTTACCAAGACATTTTGGAGCACTTCATGCTTCCTTCTGCTGACCAGCTTTTTGAATATGCTGATTTCATTTTCCAGCAGGATTTGGCACCTGCCCACACTGCCAAAAGCACCAAAAGTTGGTTAAATGACCATGGTGTTGGTGTGCTTGACTGGCCAGCAAACTCACCAGACCTGAACCCCATAGAGAATCTATGGGGTATTGTCAAGAGGAAAATGAGAAACAAGAGACCAAAAAATGTAGATGAGCTGAAGGCCACTGTCAAAGAACGTCCTTACAAATGGCATCCCCTTCCCAAAGTTCACTTCAAGGGTGCAAAAAAGCCGTTTGGAATTCGCCCCAGGTGTAGCTAATCATCTTCTTCTCAATGGCACACAAAACCATTTGACTTTCAACTGTGATCAGTTGTGGTCATTTTGATTAGCTCAGCATGAAAAGAGCTTTCCTGGAGCATTTCAGTCCTTGGTAGTGCAACTGAAGCAAACAATCAACTATGGGTGGCAAAGCACTGTCAAAAGATCTCCAGGAGAAAGTTGTGGACAGACACAAGTCAGAAGATGGATACAAAAATTTTTTTATCAATGCCTAGAAGCACAGGGAAGTCTATTATTAAGAAGTGGAAGGTATTTGGTACAATACAGACCCTCTATGGATCAGGACGTCGCTCCAAACTGGATGAAAGCCAGGAGGAAACTGGTCAGAGAGGCTACCAGCAACTCTGAAGCAGTTGCAGGAATTTATGACAAAGAGTGGTCATTGTGACGTGACATGTGGCCAAGTATGGTGACCCATACTTGGAATTAGTGCTCTGCATTTTAACCCATCCAAAGTGCACACACACACACAGCAGTGAACACACACGCACACACCCGGAGCAGTGGGCAGACATTTTTGCTGCAGCGCCCGGGGAGCAGTTGTGGGGTTCGGTGCCTTTCTCAAGGGCACCTCAGTCGTGGTATTGAAGGTGGGAGAGAGCGCTGTACATTCACTCCCCCCACCTACAATCCCTGCTGGTACGAGACTCGAACCCAATGGGAAGAAGGTTTACCTTCCAATATGACAATGACCCAAAGCACACAGCAAAACTGAGCACACAGTGGTTGAAGGAGAAAAGGGGGATTGTCCTTGCATGGCCTAGTCAGAGCCCAGACTTAAACCCCACTGAAAATCTGTGCAATGATTTGAAGACTGCAGTCCACAAACGCTCACCATCAAATTTAACTGAATTTGAGCAGTTCTGCAAAGAAGAGTGGGCAAATATTGCAAAGTCTAGATGTGCAAAGTTAGTAGAGACATATCCCAACAGACTAAAGGCTGTAATTAAAGCAAAAGGTGGTTCAACAAAATACTGACACATGGGGTGATCCTTTTTCCAACTCAGTGATTCTGTTTTTTTTATTTTTTTATATTTGTTATATATTTCACTTGGATGTTATAAGTTGCACTGAGTAAATACAGTTGTATATAAAAAAAATATGTCTGTCTTAATTTCAAGCTGCAAAGCAACAAAATGTGATTATTGTAAAGGGGGTGATTCTTTTCTATACCCACTGTAGATGACGTAGAATGTAGAAATTGAAAAGTGAAATGGCAAGTGAAAGTTTTGAAAGAAGCTAGAATGGGCTTAAAACTGTAAAGTAATCAATGTCTTCTTCCCTATATGTCTTGGTCTGCTATGTATATATACTGCATAGTGTTACTCCTCTTATCATTTTCCCATACTCATCTCATCTATAGTCCCATACTCATCTCATCTAGTCCTTCATGTGGTGTGCATTAGAGGACTGTCAGTGAGGCCTGATGGAGATGGTAATAATATTATACACAGCGGTGTCCGTATGTTCTGCCCGTGTATGCTCTTATGCAGACACATTGTCTAATGCAATATGGCAGGAAGACGAGTGCAGTAAAGGTCAAGACAATTGGGAGACTGTCACTCTTGGTAATTTGCGTTGGCTGAAATGCCATATAAGTGGTGTGCGAGGGTATCATCAGGTGGCATTGAGTCTGAGCGTGTGTTTTTGGAGGTCTTTGGTGTTAAAATCTACCGTTTAACAGTGGAAATATTCCTGTCCCATTGGGACACGTCTCATATCTGGGAGAGATACAGTCATGTCCTTGAAATACACATTTAACCCCTGTCTGCTGCAGGCGAGACGTAGTACATCTTAGGGGAGGGTTGTTGGATTCATGCAGCCTTTGGCTGTGCCTAAATGTTCTTTTCCAGAGGCAGAAAACTCATTTTGTTTTGTTTTTTGTTTTCTTTCTGGTTTATTTTGTGGATCACGGCTGGAGGAGATAATAAAAATGCATAAAAAAGTGGTGTATGTTTAACGCAATTGAACCAACAAGTAGCATCTTATTGACAGATTGTTTACAGCAGTACAGCTGGTTGGGTTATTTTATTTAGTATGTCTTTTTTTTACAGCTTAAATGAAGAGTTCTACGGAAGTCCTAAGAGGCCATGGATTATTAATATTTTGCTTTCTTGTTTTCTCATGATCACAACTTAATTTTCTCGTTATCTCGACATAACGAAAGTTGTTTTCTTGTGATCACGACTTAATTTTCTTTTGATCTTGACGTAACGAAAGTTGTTTTCTCGTTATCACAACTTAATTTTCTCGTTATCTTGACATAAAGAAAGTCGTTTTTTTAGACTGTTTGATTTGTTTGATCTACTGTTGCTATAGTAATGAACGCAACGACACGCATCTGATCGACAGATCAGCAAACCGTGCGCTCTTATACTGTATGTTATGGATATTTTAGGAAATTTTGCTTCGCTTATTAATAACATCTACAATACATAAATAAAGGCTAATCAGTCACTGTTGATAATTTTTCCAGAGACAGTATTCTAAACATTTTGTTTATGTAATTAACATGTTTAAATGGTCAAAGCAACACAGCAAAGACAGGCGGAGCGCCTTCAGAAGGATGCAGAGAACTATTCTAAAATATTTTAGAGCTGCTTGGATTCAACTCACATTATTTTCCTTTTATTTGACATAAAATTATATATAATTTGTCATTTTTAGTAGTCATGTAGGATATGCTGTGTCTGATATCATGTGCGTTACAATCTTCTGTTTGAAAAGAGAGTTAGTTTGTGTGTGTGTGTGTGTGTGTGTGTGTGTGTTTTCCACAAAGAAATGTAGAAAATACAAAAAAAAGATTACAGCACTGTAGAACATCATTGAATTAAATTAGCCTATACACTTTACATATAAATTACATTTCTTATCAATATACATTTAATGATTAACAATAAAGATAAAAAATAAGGAAAAGATGCACATTACAAATACATCATTGAAGCGCGTCCTAGACAAACACAACTACTGCGTCCCATATTTAGTACTATACACTATGCACTCATACACTATGTACTTATGCACTATGTACTCAACCATGTAGTGTATGAATTAAATAAGTTATTTTGTCATTCATAATTGGAGTCTGATAGCTGCTCCCCCTTCACTACGTAATTAAAGCTGCGACAGTTGAGTGCATGAAGTGTGCAACATTCCACACTTCGTTTTTTCGGTTATTTAAGTGCATCATCCGTGTATTTAAAGTGCACTTTTTCTTTTTGGAATTTTCAGTGTGCTCCATTCATACTAAAAAAAACGAAAGTTGTTTTCTCGTGATCACGACTTTTCTTGTGATCTCAAAATAACAAAAGTTGTTAAAAAACAACTTATGTCAAGATCATGAGATAATTAAGTTGTGATCACGAGAAAACAAGAAAGAAAAAATATCAATAATTCATGGCCTCTTAGGACTTCCGTAGAGTTCAGCCCATAAATTAAATAATTTACTCACCATCATGACATTCCAAACCAGAACAATTTTTTTTCTAACACAGTGTGAAAGTTGTTTCTTGTCTATAAAATGAAAGTGAATTGTGATCACAGCTGTCAAGCAAGATTTTCAGTGAATCATATGTTTAATTTCAGCCTGTTCCTCAAACACATGTCTTAGAGTTGGAATGTAGTGCATAAATGTCATTTAGTGATGTTTTTTGTGCTTTTTGGAGCTTAATAGACTTTGATCCTCGTCCACTTTCATTATATGGAACAGTGCAGCATAGACATTCTACTAAGCATCTCCGTTTTTTTGTTCCACACAAGAAATTAAGTCATACAGGTTCAGAACGATATGAGGGTGAGTAAATAATGACAGAATTTCACTTTTTGAATGGACTATCCCTTTAAAATACACCAAAAGGAATAAAGGAGCATTAGTAGTTTAGAGAGAAGAGAACGGGATAAAGGAAAGAACAGATAGTGCAGCAAGTTGGCATTGTGTTGAAGGATGTTTCTTGTCCAGGCAGCATGCTGACTCATGGGCAGAGGGAAGAGCTGAGCAGTGCTGCTGGCTTCCCACAGAGGCTTTGTCCTTGATGGAATTCTCTAGAATTTGGAAGAGGCTGAGGTATTATGGGTCAGTGCACAAGCTCACTAATGTTCTGGCTTTTGATTCACCCTTGGGCTCATTGAGAGGGGTCAGCAACAATTTGTAAGCACTCAAAAGTGACATGACTTTTTTTTCTCTCTTTCTCTGTCTTGCTCTTTCACTTTCACGTTTCAATGCTTGTATTTTTTTTTATGTTCATACTTTGTTTTAATTTTCCGTCTTCACCAACTGATGGAGCTGGTTGGATTAACATGGCCTGCTGCCCACAGACAGCACTTCCAACTTATTCACAAGTCGTTATTGCTGATATAAGAGTGGCTAATCATTTGTTTCTATGCCAAATTTGAAAATAAAGATGAAAATTCGAAACTTTAATCCTTAGCGGCCGGAACAGGATGTTTTTTCCTTCCAACACTTAAGGACATTCTGTTCTTATACCTGCTTCTATGTCTTCTGTTATCGTTTCTTCATTTATTCCCTTCCCTCTTTCTCCCTCTCATTTACCCCCTCCCTCCATCACTGTTTCCATCTATCTCTTCCATCTCCCCATTTGTCTCTCCCTATGTCTTTCGTACTCACCTTCTCTTCTCCCCCACCCCCCCTCCTTCTTTTCTATCCGTTTAATGGCTGGCTTATCGGCACTATGCCCTGGGAATTGCTCCAGTGTTGGAATTCTTGACTGTGTGTGTGCTATGTGGTGTCCTTGGACAGATAAGATGAAAGAGCAGTTGATTTTGCTGTAGCTTTAGATAGAAACACAGGGGGAAAAGCATAGTAAATTCTCTCGATGGGAGCTGGCTCTCCATTTGTTAAATTAAAAGCTAAATATTACCCATCTTTATTGTCAGTGCATTGCGCCATGACCTTGTTGAAATCAAAGTAGATCGTCCTGCCAAAAAGTATGAGGTTTTGTCTGTGTGCACATTCCAGTGTTGTAGAGAAACTTACCAAAGGAAGCAACACATTTTTAGTATGGCAGTGTTTTTAAAATACTGTAGTTTTTCTAGTAACCAGCTACTTTTTCCAAAAGTAGGTTTTTTTTTTGTTTGTTTTTTTAAGGGGGGGTGGATTGCGATTTCACTTTTTTAATGTTAGTTAGTATCTAATGTTGCTGTTTGAGCATAAACAATATCTGCAAAGTTACGAAGCTGAAAGTTCAATGCAAATGGGGATATTGTCGTTTAAAATTCTGGCAGTTTAATGCCTACAAAAACGGCTGGTAGGGACTACAACAAGTTACTTCCCGGGTTTGTGACGTAAGAAAAACCCAGATAAACCCCGCCCTTGGGAACACGCAATGAAGGGGGCGAGGCCATGCTGCGCTGCTTTAGAAAAGAGGAAGAGAAAACTAGAGGTGCACATAAAAATCTATTCATATATGAATTGCGATTCTGTCTTCTAACGATTCAAATGAATTAACAAGTTTCAAAATCAATGTTCTAAAGCAGCGGTTCTCAATCCTGTTCCTTGCGACCCCCTGCTCTGCACACGCTCTGCATCTCTCTCTTTCTCTCTCTCATTCAGTTCAGCTCCAACGATGAACTGTTCCAATTATACACTTATTTTCACATAGCTATGAGAAGTGTTAAACATGGACGCGTGTGCAGTTGCCGTACTGCATTAAAGCTTTAATCAGGATAAAACCATATATGAAAAAATAATATAAGCAGTAGCATTTACAAATAACAGCGTATCTAGAAGTATGAGACAACAACAAACAAAAAAACATAGGCCTACCTAGGGCTGGATGATAAGGGCAAAATTTATATCACGATATATTTCTTAATTTCGGTCGATACGATATAATTCCGATATCGATATGAACACTATTAAAAAAGCCTCATAAAAACGGCCAAGAACGGCCACAACAGATGTCTGTACCTACAAACTTATGAAAAATTAATTTGCCAACTCTATGAAACCTACTCCTATAAAACTATATAATATTTGAGGAAAAAATGGCGCAAATAAATAAATGTTCACCTTTTATTGGTATTTAGCCTTCATACAAACAGGAAATGTGAAATCACTGTCAAATAAATCTCAGACTCTCCTTATTAATATTAATATGTTTTACTTCAAACTATAGGCTAACATACCAGTCAAAAGTTTTTGAACAGTAAGATTTT
>NW_015505194.1:1153661-1171796 GCF_001515645.1 Sinocyclocheilus grahami
GAAGTCAAACGCCACAAATAAATCAATGTATGGGAAACACTGGTAATGTATATCGAAATATCGGAAATGTGTTTAAAAATCATATCACCGTTATTGAAAAACATTATATCGCGATAAATATTGATATTGAATTATTGTCCAGCCCTAGGCCTACCATTAAAAGCCGTGCTTGCACAGGTTCTGCATGATCCTCTTCAATAATATCCTCTGCTTCTCAGTGGAGCTCAAACTGATAAGCGATATTAACGACGCCGTCGTTTACAATACAACCGGAGCACATGCCGCTGAGGTGAGGGCGGGACATTTAGACTCGCGCTAGAGGCGGTTTAGCCAATCACAACACACTGGACTAGCTAACCAATCAGAGCCCATTGCCTATTTCTGAGGGAGGGGCTTCTTAAAAGCAGGAAATGATCAGCGCGTTTCTCAGAGAAGGGACAGAGCGGTGTGGAATAAAGGTAAATTATGTGAAAAATAATGTGTTTTTTTAAAAACGAACTATTAACACATGTTAGACTGCACCCCATAAACACAATCAAGCCTAGAAAAAAAACAACCACCCCTTTAATGCCACATTGCTTGTGTAGGCAGCTTTACTGTTGAGCGAACTGTGAGCATCCACATTCTCTTAAATTATTATCTCTAAGAGTAGAGTTGAATGTTAATTAATTCAAAAACCCAGATACATTTGGCTTTATTATTAAATATTTTTTGCTTTAAAAATTTACTTTATATATAACCCATTCATTATTATAGCTAGCAACATATAGTTTTTATACCTATACCTATACCTATATATATATATAGTAATAATTTATCTTTTAAAGTTTGATGCTGTCAACCTAATTGAGATTCTTCAATCAGAAACCTAGAGATATATGACTGATGAAATTATGAATATTACCATTGGCTAGTGCAGGGGTAGGCAAGTTCGGTCCTAGAGAGCCGCAGTCCTGCAGAGTTCAGCTCCAACCCTGAAAAAAAACTCACCTGCCTATAGCCTTAGTAATCCTGAAGACATTGAGTAGCTTGTTCAGGTGTGTTTGATTAGGGTTGGAGCTGAACTCTGCAGGACTGCGGCTCTCTAGGACCTAACTTGCTTACCCCTGGGCTAGTGTTATCATTTTAAAGTAGCTTTTAAAATATTGGACTCCTTTATTTGCTTCAGTGTACTGTATAACATATATCCTGAACAGTGAATGACATTTGGGGTGTGTAAAATATTAGCAAATCTCAATATCTACTATTATCTACTTACATAACCCTCTTTTCACTCCTCCTTACATTAAGTGCAAATAAGCTTATGTGTGTTTCGTTTCTGCTTTTTTCTAGGAAAACCTGAAGTGTACTGGACTAATGCATTGCATTCACTAGTCTATTCTTCCCTCATGGGGCCATGCGATTTAATAGGACACCTTGTATCAAAACATTTATTCAACAGCCATAATGACTTGTGCGAATTTGAGACTTCTTATAAGGTATCAGACACAGCATTATAAGCAGTTCACAGTCTCACCGAATGTATAAATGTTGATTGATTTGATGTTTAGAGTGTCTTTTGTTGCTCCCCATGGGTAGCAATATCCTGTTTCGTTCACAATACTCAGTGTGCTTCTCTCTCTTTCAGACACATCGATTATGTCTTCATCTATTCATCTTAAACACAAAGCACATTTTATATGAGAGATACAGTGAGAGGACATTTTACAGACTCATATGAATGAGATAAAACCCTTTGAGCTGCATCAGCGTCCAATAGCAAAGTCCTAAAGCTATATAACTTAATTTTGAGGTTTAAATTGAGGTGTAATCTTTGCAATTAGTAGTTAATATGATGTTCAAAAAATGTATAGGCACTTTAATTAACGGATTCAGCTTATATATATCATTGGCAAACAACTAAGAAGGTTTCACTTTCACATTTTGGAATGCCCTTATGAAAGTTTAAAATGTGTCCTGCTTCTACTTTGCACTATATATTTTCTCTTTTGACCTCTGGTTACAAGGGAATCTACTAACTTTTAATTTCTCCTTTCCCACTCCTCACTGTTCTCTTTCCTTTGCAGTTTCTTAGCTCTTGTATTTGTGTGTGTGTGTGTGTTTTAGAGGGTCTACATCATCCTCTGTGAGTGATGAACGCTAGCTCTAAATTTAACTTGAAGAACAGGGTCATTAATACTCTGACCTATCTCTAGGAATCAATCACACCCACCTACAGGGAGAGAGGCTTTTAATGATGCACACAGCACTTTCTTTCATTTGTGAGTCCTCCTGTATACTTTGTACTGTTTAAATGTTTCTTCATGAGATGATCACATAAACAAAAATAGCTGTTTATCGTTTGTCTGTTTAGTTATGTGTATGTCCCTCTGTTGACTGTCTGTCTGTATGTCTGTCTATCAGTCCATCTGTCTGTACAGTAGTTCTGTCCTTCATCTGTCTGTCCATTTATGTGTTTGTCCATCTGTCTAAATACCTATAATTCTATCATTCTACCTTTTTTATCTGTCTTCTGTCACCTTCTATCTATCATTCTATGGTTCTATCTGTCTGTCATTCTATCTATCATTATGTCTGTCTGTCAGTGATTTGTTTTGTCTGTTTGTCTTTTGCATAGACACAAAGAATGTGTGATTTACAGTTGTGTTGGTCTCTTAGTCAGTAAATTTTTGCCACATAGTGTGAATCTTTTTCATAAATGTTGAAATTTTATGTGGAAATCATGGCTGTAAAGCGTAAGCCATCATGCTTGATTTAACACATAAGATCTGCAGAAATATCACATGGAAGGAAGCCAAGACTGTGGAGAAAAAAAATGTCCCTGTATGCAAATTTCCCAAGACAGGGCATCTCTGGAAAAGCAGCAAAACATTAGTAAGTGTATTAAAATGAATCATCCCCGGTTGTATGTTAGCTGATTACGGTTGTGCTGAGTATAGGATGTTTTAATAGAGCACACTGCGTGTAAAGTGTATCTGCAGAGTGGCTTGTTTGAGAGCGTATGAGCACTGAAGCATGCTCAAGGTGAAGGCAGTTTGTTGCAGCGACAGCCACAGTGCTTGCAACTTTAATTGTTTGGGTCCCCAATAAATCAAATGTGCCTCTGGAGTTTATTTATTTAGAAAGCGTATTAGACAAATTAATCATTCCCAGGAGCATGGGTGAGTGTCTGCACTCTAGTACAGTGCAACCTTAAAATGCAGCTAAAAAAAGTTTCATTTCAATATATTGATTATGAAATGTACTATTTATATTTATTATTTAAGTATGTAATATTAATAATGAACATTTCTCTCATAATACTCTCATATAAACATCAGACATGTATCTGTGTTCATAATCCTTCCGAGTATGAGACATTGCACGTCTTTTTATGGATGCTTGATTATTGCTGTTTGCATCTTGTCTCTGTGCCAACGGTTCGAGCTCTAGTGATCACTCTTTTAATCTATTTTAATTGTTCTTCCCTCCCTCTTTCCACCACCCTGATTGCATACGCATATACGCATCTTGCTCTCGCCGCCCTTCCTTTCTCTTTCTCGCTCTCTGTCTCTCCATGCTGTGGAAATATGAGTGTGTGCAGTTCCCAGGTTCCCAGTAGAGGTTATCATCAAATTATATCTCTACAGCGCAAACACAGACACACACATTCACACACCACGTGCCAGGCGTCCAGTGAGCCTGCTGAGAAATAACATAGTCTTCACCAACTATTTGCCATTTAATTAACAGAACGTTTTTGAAGTCATTATTATTAACTCAGTGAGTCTTTTTTATGAAATTAGAGGATGTTTAAAATATACATGATGCATAAAATATGTTTATGTGATTCAGTTTTTTATTATTAATGATTTATGATGTTAATGATTGCTTTTTTACAGTAATTGACCTCTCTATAAGTGTTTTTTTTTCTTAACTATGAATTAGAATCCACAAACAAACAAAGAATGACATGATAACATACCTGTATATTATTATTGTTATTATTATTATATACCTTATTTGTGTGTGTGTGTGTCCCTGCAGGACGAAGGCTCAGTAAAGAGCAAGCCAAATGTCAGGAGTGCTGGGCATCCGTCTGTCATGCTAATACACTCATTTAGCTCATTATCACACCATCACAGAAAAGCCATCTGAACACATATGCACACCTCACTCACACGTGGAGGGCTGTTGATGTTTGTGAATGTGGTTATGTCTGGTTCATCTAAACAAAAAGAAAAAATGTGGGATACAAGTGTGGGAGAAAACCTGTGTGGCTCAGGTTTTGCCGACATTAGTGGGACCAAAGGGTAATTATAGTAAAAACTACATAAGTGGCAGGGAGCAGTGATCAGTCCCTTTAAGGAAAATGGCTTAATATTAAACATACTGAATGATTTCTTAATGAAATGAAAAAAAAAAATACAGATTAGCTCAGTATAAAAACAATAAAAGTGAATGTAGTATCCCAGCCATGATAGAAAAATATACAAGTATATGTGTTTTGATGTGGCACACAAATCTTGCCTAGTCATCCTGGAGTAGATGTGCGGATGTCATGTTAAATTCTCTGTGTTATATGACACACACACTCAAAGTGAAGTGATCGATGTGATACATTTTTTCCTGTGCTAATTAATGAATTCATTAAAGAAGGATCATTAGCTAATTATGGAAAATGTGCCAGAAAAGACCTAAATACACTAAAAAATGCTGGGTTAAATATAACCCAGTACTGGGTTAAAAAGAGACACACCCAGCTATTGGGTTGATTTGACCCAGCGGTTGGGTTGTTTTAAAAAAAAAAACCCAATAGCTGGGTGTGTCTCTTTTTAACCCAGTACTGGGTTATATTTAACCCAGCATTTTTTTAGTGTAAGTAATTTTTTTTCCACTTAAACCTTTTGCAATTAAAGAAATGGATAGTAATTTTGACAAAATGTTCGCTTACCTGAGATGACATAATGTAGACATAAATATTAAGATATATATAATTGTATAATAAAAAATATATAAATTATCAATTAAAAAATAGTTTGAGGTAAATTGTGATAAATGTATACATGTAGAGCTGTAGTGCATATACAGTGGGGAAAAAAAGTATTTAGTCAGTGTTACAGCCCATAACCATTTTAAGGCTCGTTAATTCAAACCATCCAATAAAAGGACACAGGCCTAACATGTTAAAAAGAATCACAACACCTGATGTGAATTTCAAGACACCTCCATTTAATTAACTCGCAGAGTTCAACTCGCATCTCCAGCAAATAATGTGCAACAACTTACAAAGAATATTTCATAAACAATCTAATAAATAAAGAAAGAATAATCAGATCACGGGTAGGAAAGCTAGGGAAACAGACTCCTGACTACCCCTGTTCTCAGAGTAGAGTTCTTACCTGACTCCCGAAATAAAAATAAGAACTGGTGAGTCTTCCGGACCCCTGCTTCCCTCGCTCTGTTCTTACTAAATAAAAAACGTGAACTAATAAATAAATACACTACCCGCTACTGATAAATAAGAAAATAGATCACATATCAGAACCCAAATTTACAAGTTAAACCTAAGCTTAAAGAAAAACAAAAAAACAAAATAGCCTCAAAGAGGCGATGAGATGTGATTTTCTGGATTTTTTTTCTTCTCATTTTGTCTCTCATAGTTGAGGTATACCTATGATGAAAATTACAGGCCTCTCTCATCTTTTTAAGTGGGAGAACTTGCACAATTGGTGGCTGACTAAATACTTTTTTGCCCCACTGTATATAAACTATGTGTTTATGAGTGCCTTCTGAAAGCTGTTTGTTTTCATGCTCTTGGAGTTTTTCATTCTTACATTTTGAATAACAATACATGTGTGTTTTCTTTGAAAGCCTCTTATGTTTTCTCTTACATTTTTCAAGGGAGAGAAAAATAAAGAGCAGTCAGAATCCGTGTATCATACGATCATTCGTTTTTTGATTTAATACTGAAAGTAGAAAAATTAGAAAACGGCTCCTTTTTGTACGGCACGAGATGCATAGGATTATTTTATGACAGATATGTATCAGCTTAAAAAAAAAAAAACTAAAGTCACCATTCTCTGCCATTAAATTGGCAAGCCCGAGCAGGACATTGCGATGTTGCGAAATTGCGATGGGTTAAATAAACTCAATAAGCAGACAGACGCGACTACAGTCAAGCGCAGACCAGTATTGAAGTGCACAGGAAATAAGCAGCAGTCATATTTAAAGCAGTTTAAATTAATATTGAGTACTGATTGATGTTCACTTGGATTTTTCCCCCATCGAGGAAGCTTAATACTCTGTCATTAGACGAGCTATTCATTAGTCTGTTTGATGAGAAAAATATGAAATTGATCAAATGGGTTATTAATCCGTACAACTGCAGCAGCTGAGGACTATTATTCTGCTGCGTGATACTGCAGAAGAACTGATGATGGCACAGTTTGATCTTCGGTTGACCAATCAGCAGAAAGGGGTGTTTAATTCCCGCCCACTTGTAGAAATCATTGATTCAAACTGTTTATTCATTTTTCCATGCATGAACGAAAAACGCATTTGGAAAAAAACAAAATAAACAAAAAAGGAGCCGTTTTCTCATTTTTCTGCTTTCAATATTAAATCAAAAAACGAATGATCGAATGATACACTGATTGTTCTGCACATTAAATTAACACGGCTTTCATTTCATATTAATCCCAGTTTTTTTTCCCCCAGACATGAAAATATCCAAATGATGTTTCATTAGTAACCATTTGAAATATTTTTTTTATTTTTAGTTTTTGGAAAAGTGTGTGAAAATTTGTGTCGTCATAAATATTCCCCTTTTTAGAGCTAATAAATAATAATAAACGTTACAAAACGAATGATCGAATGATACACGGATTAGTCAGCAGTCCAACTTATGTCGTTTTTCAATGTCTTCTCCATGCACATCTGTCTGATAGACAGGAAAGAAGTGTGTTGAGTTTGATGCATGGTATTTCTCTCAACACACTTCCACTCATGAATATATTCATGATGCTGCAAGGTACTGGTGTGAAGTGTTGGGAGCAGGTGTAAGTGTGCACTTGTGTTGCTGGGAAAACGGAATGTGAAAGGGGTGAGAGACGAGCCGTTTGCACAACACCAAAACAAACAAGCCTTTTGTTTATAAAATGATACCATATGCTCCACCTTTTCAAAAAAAGCACTTGTTCATCAAGATGCATGTGAGTTTTGGAAAACTAATCATTTAGATAGACCTTAGCCTGAGTAATATTTCAGTTTTAGTGGTGATTAAACAGAAGCCCAGTCTTTGACTCCAGTAGCTGAGCTTCCTGCACTTTTATACCTCTGGGGCGTACAGCAAAGTACATTTGAGTTGAGCTAGCAGAACTGCAGCTCAAGCTAAACTAAGCATTTTTATACTTAGGAATGACATAAATTACATGCAAACATATGTAGCGTCTGCGTAGAATCATGCATGAGCGTTGGATGTTTATGGCTTAAGAGACCCCTTTTAGCCTTTTGACATTTGCATATAAATTACAGTTCTGGTCAGAGATGTTACGTTTGTATAGGGGTTTTAAATTGCCAGATGGTTCTTCACCGTCAAGAAGATTCGAACCAGCCCCCACTATCATCTACCCCCAATCTGATTTCAAACACATTCCCAAAGAGCTGTAAATGGCCAAACTAACACACACACACACACACAAACTAACACACACACACACATAAAGACATTTCTTTATTTTAGACTATAATTAATCAGTTATAATTGTATCTGGTATATGCATGTGTTGTGTGTACGTTCCCCTATTAGATTAGCTGAGTTACCGTGATTTTTAAAGGTTGTGGTTAAGTGATGTGAAATACTGCCATTCTTTTTGGTCAATCTTTTTCTATTCTCTCTCTTTTCCTTACTTTGTTTCATTCTGTGTATATATGTTTTAGTTAGTTATATGTTAGATATAGTTTCATTTATTAAATCCCTTATATTCACAACGGATTGTCTCTGTTTGCTGCTCACAGTTTGAAGTCAATGAATGTGTGAACCCTTGCTACATTTGCTAAATTAATGCGAGCACTTGACAAAGAAGGACAGTTTATTGTTGCGTGGCCAGAAAAATAAACATTCCTTGAATTGATGAATGATTATATTATCTGCTCGGTGGACGGACAGAGCAAATAATTGTAATATTGATTCTGCTGCAGTTAATTCGAAGATATAATCTAAATATTTATTATGAATCATAACCAGTTATAATTCGTCATAAATATTCCCCTTTTTAGAGCTAATAAATAATAAAAACATTACACATATTTGATTGGAAGAAAATTGTGTGGTTCATTGATGGAGCATGTGACTGTCAATATCCTGAATGTTCTAAATTTTACATGCATGCGCTAGCTTTTGGTGCAACTTATCTTACCCGTAGTTCCCACAGGAAAATGCTGTTTCTCAGAGGTTGCTCTTTCATAGTTATGGAGACTTGAGGGAGTCGGAAATGTTAGGAACAGTCTCAGATGTGTCTCCTAATTTGCTTAGGAGAAGTAAACGAATCAGTTGTTGACATAGAGTCTATAAAATTTGAGTAAATCTCAGGTAAATTGGTCTTGAACTACATGGGGGAAGAATGTTTTATTGAAATCACAGACTTTGCAGACTTTGGTATCTTGGCAAATCTGGTCATATTTTACGACTTCTCTTTTGAAACTCTGAAAGAGACACTTGAGATCACAGAGGTCTCAGAAAAATGTAGTAAGGTGGAAATTTAAGTGATCTCTTTGCTGTAAAGAACTTAAACAAGACTATCATAAGATTAGCTAGGGGTGCTCTGATTGATCGGCTAAGGATCGCTATCGGCCGATGATCACTTTGGGAAGTTTGATTGGCGGTCTCTATAAAGGCAGATCTTATAAACCGAACTCAATCTGACGATGTGCCTGCCGTGAGAGGTTTGGCATGACATGCAGCGGCACGGTCTCAATCTCTGTCCGGCATGGGTAAAATAATTATAATGCTGAGGGTGAGGTACAATTCATATTTCTTTATTAAATAACTTACAAAGCAATTTGAAAACTTTCTGTGAGACGTAATTTCACAAACTGTGAGTGAATCACCGCTCTCTCTCTCTCTTAACCTCTCAAAATGCACAAATGGCTTCAAATCACCACATTGCGTCTGCACTATAAGCGAGCTGCACGCTGCACAGTTGACAAAGGAATTGTCACTTGCATTATCCAGGCAATGTTGCATAGTCACTAAAGTTAATTCTTAACTTAAAGTTAAGTCTTGCCAGTGTTTAAACCATTCAGCACTCACGCTCATGCACACTCAAAGCGTGCACACAAGGCCGCCTCACATCACTTTAAAAAATGATTCAGAGGACCTGTTACCACAACTTAAATAAATGCATGGTTGCAAGTTAAAAATGGCAAGTTATATGTTATTTTATGTGTTTTTTTTAGTGAAGGTAAAGACTTAATGCTTAATGCTGTTATGTTTGACATTTAAAAGAGTTTCTGTTATGTTGAAGTTTTTATGGTTACCATTGTGCTGAAGAGTAGACCAGAAGAAGGTAAACACTACATTGACTCTATTTGCAATGACTGTGCTAATGCCAGTGACAAGTAACATCATACTTGTTCAGTATACATGCTAAATAAGTTGTGTGTGCTATGATAGCTGTGGGCTTGAACTGAAAAATTATAGTATAACTTGGTGGCAGGAAAATTACATAAAAATCCACCCGGAAATCTCAAACAGATTTTTAATCTTACCTAAAACCAGATTTGTTCATGTAGTCTTTACCAGATGTCATATACTGTAGGTCATTCAAGACTGACTCCATTTTACCCCCCTTTCTATGAAACATATTCATTTGGACTGTCCCGGTTTTAATGCAAGTAGAAAGCTCTTTTATGAAGTTAGTTCACTTAAAGACTTATTTAGTAAGATTTAGTAAGAGGTTTTAGAATTTGTATGTGTTAATTTAAAAAATCTTGTATAATATTACTCGCTGTGCTTGTTTGTTTGCTTGTTTTTTTTATTGTATTTATGTGATATTTGTATTTTTGTAATTGAGTTTTTGCTATGAAAATAGCCTTAGATGCTGACATGGCATTAAATAAAATTATACTACTACTACTATTGGTTCCAGGTCAACAATTCTATTAGTTGGAGCAACTTAACTTTTTTGAGTAATTAACTTAAAAATATGTTTATGTTACAAATTATTAAGTTCTTCTATATTAATGTAGTTTGTTGGTTGAACATAATATCATTAGAAGTTGTCATAACTCAAAAAAATTGATGCAAACTGTTGCGTATTTATTTTATGTACAGCTCACGAAATCAGGCTTGTGCTGTGTGTGTTTTTGAAAAATGTCTAAAAATTGCATTTTTAGTCACCTAAGAGAGGAATTCCCCCCCATTTTCAAAAATGAAATTCAGGCCCTGAATGTATGTCTGTAAAAATCCTGATTGGAGCATCACTATAAATAATTCTACATGATCAGTGATTGTAGCGGCAGATACTGCTTCCAGTGATCAACGATCGGTGATCAGCTCCAAAAATCCTGATCGGAGCACCCTTAAGATTAACTGATTTTCAAGCAGCTTTGTATTGTAGTAAAGTAATTGAACAATGTGTATGATTTTTCTGTGTTACCGGCACCAAGATAACCTCGTTTATTTGTCAGCTCAAGTCCCTGCTCATGGAAAGTCTGATTGAGTTTTCCTACCTTTTTTCTCCACAACCCATTTTCTCTATATATGCAGTTTCTACTGCATAAACTTTTATTAAAACCCCATCTTGCCAGCTGTGAATTACCCCTTTAATACAGAGCCTCCAACATTCCCATTTCAGTTAAGTTCATGCATGACTGCAGAGGTCCATCTTTCTACTTCACATTACCTTCCCACTATTTTATAGAACTGAATGGTTTGATATTCCAAAAGAAACCTTCAAGGGCATGAGTTGCAGTGTGTCTAATCCATTGTGCACTTGTATGAGGTTGCTCAATATTCGCTTTGCAGCAATATACTATGTCTTGCAGTGAATTTTGAGCAGCCAAACCATTTAAAGTATGATGAATGAGAATCCTTATTATACAGGCTGCTGGATCAAGATTTAGTGTTGATCCAAATATTTAAACAGTTTCTCTGATGGCATCAGACAAAAAGAACCAAATATGACACTGGAGAATATAATAAAATATATGTTGTTTTGAATTACTCTTATAAATTCAGATAATACGATCGGTGATCAGCTCCAAAAATCCTGATCGGAGTACCCTTAAGATTAACTGATTTTCAAGCAGCTTTGTATTGTAGTAAAGTAATTGAACAATGTGTATGATTTTTCTGTGTTACCGGCACCAAGATAACCTCGTTTATTTGTCAGCTCAAGTCCCTGCTTATGGAAAGTCTGATTGAGTTTTCCTACCTTTTTTCACCACAACCCATTTTCTCTATATATGCAGTTTCTACTGCATAAACTTTTATTAAAACCCCATCTTGCCAGCTGTGAATTACCCCTTTAATACAGAGCCTCCAACATTCCCATTTCAGTTAAGTTCATGCATGACTGCAGAGGTCCATCTTTCTACTTCACATTACCTTCCCACTATTTTATAGAACTGAATGGTTTGATATTCCAAAAGAAACCTTCAAGGGCATGAGTTGCAGTGTGTCTAATCCATTGTGCACTTGTATGAGGTTGCTCAATATTCGCTTTGCAGCAATATACTATGTCTTGCAGTGAATTTTGAGCAGCCAAACCATTTAAAGTATGATGAATGAGAATCCTTATTATACAGGCTGCTGGATCAAGATTTAGTGTTGATCCAAATATTTAAACAGTTTCTCTGATGGCATCAGACAAAAAGAACCAAATATGACACTGGAGAATATAATAAAATATATGTTGTTTTGAATTACTCTTATAAATTCAGATAAGAAACATAATTAAGTTGAGAGATCATATAACGTTTTCAAAGGAGACATATGAGGCCTTTGTGGGTGAAGTGTTTTTGAGTATGGGTGCAGTTCTATTATGAATTTGATATATTCCAAATAATAACAAATTTACTCTCTCTTCATTCCTCTTTTGTAGGATAACGTTCTGCCATCTGCCCTTCCAAAGTAAATGGCTGTACATCGGCACGGAAAGAGGAAACATCCACCTTGTAAATGTGGAGTCCTTTACCCTCTCAGGATATACCATCATGTGGAACAAAGCCATTGAACTGTGAGTGCCACGCGCACACATTTGAAATGAAATGTAATCTCACGGAGTCCTGAGATCTGATTTGCAATATATCATATATGTCACATCTGTCATTGTTCCTGTAGCCATGTTATGTTTTATTTGTAACTAAGAAATCCTTTCAATCAAATGCCATTTTAAATTGTCAATTTACCTGCTCTCCCTCCATCACTCTTCTCCGTAGGTACCACGAGTTCTTCAATTATTCATTCTAACATTTTGTCAGCAGTTTTGTTTTCTTCCCTGACCCGTTGAAAAGGCTACAGTGCCTTTGAGACCCAGACAGTGTAGACACGCACGCACACACACATATGCGTTTACAGGTGTCAGATTGGATCAGTGTTAGTATAGACAGATATTCTGTCTTGCCTCTTGGTTTAGTACTTGCGCACACAAACACTCGCAGACAGACACATTGTGTCCCTTGCGACAGGAAGGGCAGTTGTTGAAAGAGTCGCTCCACCCTTTGCTGTTATACCTGTAGTGACAGACTAAATAGGCAAGTCAACGTGGCTTTACTCTCATGTCATTGAGCAGGGCATTTTCTCCATTGTCTCTCTCACACACAAACGCACACATCTACATATACTGTATGTCATACATTACATATGTGACCCTGGAGCACAAAACCAATCATAAGTCGCATGGCTATATTTGTAGCAATAGCCAACAATACACTGTATGGGTCAAAATTATGGATTTTTCTTTTATGCCTAAAGTCATTAGGATATTAAGTAAAGATCATGTTCCATGAAGATATTTTGTAAATTTCCTACCATAAATATATAAAAAATGTATTGTCATTAATAATATGCATTGCTAAGAACTTCATTTGGACAACTTTAAAGGTGATTTTCTCAATATTTAGATTTTTTTGCTCGCTTAGATTCCAGATTTTCAAATAGTTGTATCTCGGCTAAATATTGTCCTATCCTAATAAACCATACATCAATGGAAAGCTTATTTATTAAACTTTCAGGAGATGTATGGTCCAAGGTCACATATGTCCATAACAAAAATCACATAAATAAAAAAAAAAGCATAAATCACAAAGTAATGTGATTATTATTGGGCATGTATTGAATAAAATGTAAAGGCACTTTTCACAAGAAGGCACAAAATAAGGCCTGACCTTCAAAAATAAATAAATAAAATAAAGTACAATTTCAAAATATGTTTTTCAGCAATGGTCAGTTTTGTTTTGCCTTAATTTTCAAAATAATAAATATATGTCTAAATACAATTTAACACCAATATTTTAGCAATATATATTATTAGAATAAACATGAAATAAATATAACATAAACAGAGACACCACTTAGAAAATAAAATAAATAATGTATTTGTCTATATATAAAAATATTAAATATTTTCCCACAAGTTGAAGGTCAATACTTGTTTGATAATTTTTTATTACAATATATATATATTTTCTTTTTACAATAAATTTTCCATAAACACACTCAGAATTTACTTCACAGTAGTGGATATACCACAGCAGCTAACCAAGATGGTCTGTGCCTGTTTGAAAGAAAGAAATCTGGCATGCCACTCTGCTGTAGGCATGATAACATAGGGGTGGGTGATGTGGGCATGATGCCAGGCATTGAGAAAAACAGTTTGTTGCTGCAAGTGTCAGTAGCACAGAGTTGCATTATAGTACAGGGGCATGGAGGTTAGCACTTTGATTGTGTGGGCTGTCGGGGGATTAAGGGTCGCATAAAGGAGTGTGTGATCACACATTGACAAGGGGACATCGAGGCATGTTAGAGGGGATTATAATAGCAGGTGGTTTAATTTTTAAGCTGTTCCCAGGTGCACAGACTGGGCACAAGGAAACACCAACGTGCCCTCTGGACAAACCAGATTGTCTCTGTGTTTCAGCTAGTCTGTGCATGTCTTTTTGTCTGACAGTGCTCTGTCATAAATACTGATCTCCGCCAACAGAGACACTGATGTATGGATCTCTCCTTGGCTAAGGTTAAGCAGACAGCAATAGGTCTTGAGGCATGCTGGGATTGTATACATACGCGTACTGTCATTAAAACAGTATATAGAGGATACCTTTATGATATTTATATAGAGTCTATTAACTGTCTGACATCCATTTCAGAGACTCGATTTGCACGACAGGTGTTATTGCTTAAAGCAAATGGATGCACTCGCTTAAAGTGTGAGCAAATTGCGTCTTGGATTCCGCACGTGTACACGGATACTGTGCTGTGTTGCTCTTTCCCTGTGGTTTCTCCTAATGACAGGAAATTAAACTTCAAGTCAACATGCGCTCCTCACAATCAGAGAGAAAGCGTGAGAATAAGAGGTACGTGCATATAGTGTGATAATTATTTTGGACCTGGAAAAAGGATTGTTGGTAGGGAGGGTATTATGTAGGTGAAACGGTGAAATTATGTAATCATAAGGTGCCTTGAGTAAATGAGACAGTGCAGAGTGAGGGCGGCAGTTACAGAATGAGATTTTGCCCATCCTATTCTTGTTGCCATGGTGATCAGCTCACCAGCCTGCTTCTCCTAAAGTAAGGGTTGAGGGATAGGAGGGAACTGGAGAGAATTAAATTAGGATCTCAAGGTCTGAGGAATGGAGTAGTTAACAATCCGTCACTCTATCAACACGTTTGCAACCTTGACCTCTGTGTGTAGGTGCAACTGCTCCCTCCTTCCCTTTCTTTCTCTCCCGCTCCCTCTCTCTTTTAACTAAACAGGGCTCAGTTTGTGCCAAATGTAGTTGTTGACCTCATGAACTGAGTTTGGTTGCTGTGCCGGGTGAGAGTAGGTTCATTTCTTGATGAAATATAGTACATTACACTTTTCTTCTCAACTAGAATACTGAACATTTGATCATATCAGACAGAAAAGATGAATATTACTACTTACAAATGGAGGCTTTAGATAAGATTTTTTTTTTTAATCTGTCAAAATTCTGTTTTATATCTATGTGGTGAAATTAGGGCCTCAAATGAGCATTGTGGTTACATATTATTTTAAATATTTATGTGTATTTTTAGGGCTGTCAGGATTGTTTAAATAATGCAATAAAATTAAAGAGATTACAAGGAACAAGGAATTCAAATTTGAAGTGAAGTACCTCCATTTTTTGTGAACGTGTCCTGTGTGAACTTTGTCTTTTTTTAAATTGAAAACATTATTCTGCTACAATAATGCATGTGATTTATCTTTGAGAATTTCTCAGCAAATATCGATACAAAATATGATAATGTCAATTTGTCATTAGAATATGATCATCTACATATCACATAATTAATTTAAATTAATTAACATTATGTGCTTTTAATGTTTCAGTGTTTAATGTTTTAATCACATCCTTTTAATGGCTGATCCAATAAATGTTAGTAAAATAGTAAAATTCTTTACTATTACTAATTTAAGCTAAAATCAAATTTTTTAATGCTACAAGTTAATTGAGTCATCATAAAATTAAAATTCATGAAAAATCGATATTCATTTTGATATTCATTTTGAGATTTGCTAAAAATGTCATTTTAACAATGTATTAAAGAACTTATATGTGAAAACACCCTTAAAGTCTGCATGAAACAGAAGTTGTGATTCTACAAAAGTTCTTCACTATTGTGATTATATCAGAGCGAAATGGCCTCTCAAACAAGAAAAAAAAATGCAGGGCGGGACTGGATTTTATCCGTAGGGAATTGATTAAATTGCTGTATATACAGTGGAGATCAAAAATAGAGAACAATCTATAAATACTTAATTTTTTCTGAAATATTCATTTTCATCGCTCAAAATTTAAGGGGAATATTAGCTGTGGGTATACCACTGCTTTACTAACATGTTTGACACAATTTTACTGTGTGGAAAACAGTGATATGAATTAGAGAACAGTAGCCACTGTAGCAATAAAGTAGATTACAACTAAAATTGTGTAGGGTTACAGCTGTCAAAAATAGTAGGAAGTGTACAGGCCCTTGCTTTGAATGACTTCAGCACATCTGCGGGCCACAGGACATCACTGCTTTCTCACACTGCGCTGATGTGATTTTGGTCCACTCTTCTTCCAGTCTCTTTCATAGTTCAGTAACTGTAGTGGGTTTCTTAGCCATAATTTTGTCGCCAAGGATTTTCCAGAGATTTTCAATTGGGTTTAGATCAGGACTCTGGGCCGGCCATTTCATTACTTCAGTGTTCTTAGCTTCAAGGAACTGCTTTACCCGTTTTGTAGTGTGACGGTAACATTGTCTTGCATGAAAATTGCAGGCTGATTGGGAGATGCTTGCAGGGAAGGTACCGCATGTTGCTGAAGGAGGTTCTGATAAACACTTGCATTCACCCTGCCATGTAGCTGTGTATATAACTCCTGCTGCAGAAAACATCCCCCAAACAATGACACTCCCTCCTCCACCCCTTCACTGACTTCTTTACGCACCAGTTTGACGCTGAACAAAATGTTTCCCATCAGACCCAAATAAATTAAACTTGCTCTCATCACTAAAGTGGACCTTGGACCAGTTCTCCTCTGTCCACACAACATGCTCCTCTGCAAAGGTGAGCCTAGCCTTTTGATTCTTTCTGCTGGTTAGAGGCTTGGTCACTGCAGAATGTGCTTTCAGTTCGACTTCTCTTAAATTGAACTGGCAAGCAATTCCAGCTGCAGTGTTGGACCGATTTCCCATTGAGATTCTCCACATTATCCTCTCTTCTCGTGCATTTGTCTTATGTGGACCTCAAGCCTTTTTGGGGGTCTTGAATAAATTAGGGTCATTGTAAACCTGCAATATTCATGAAATCACAGATTTGGAATGACCAACTTATCTTGCAATGGCTAAAAAGGTAATCCCTTTGACCTTCATCTGGACAACCTCCTGTCTGAAAACTGGAGGAATGCTGCCAGTTAAAGGGGTCATATGATGCTGCTAAAAAGAACAGTATTTTGTGTATTTGGTTTAATGAAATGTGTTTATGCGGTTTAAGGTTCAAAAACACATTATTTTCCACATACTGTACATTATTGTTTCTCCTCTATGCCCCGCCTTTCTGAAACGCGTCGATTTTTACAAAGCTCATCGGTCTGAAAAAGCGAGGTGTGCTGTGATTGGCCAGCTATCCAGTGCATTGTGATTGGCCGAATACCTCAAGCGTGAGACGGAAATGTTACGCCCCTCACCACATTGTGATGATGCCCTGTCAGGCCAGAGCGATGATTCAAAAACATGAAAACCCATTATAAACTAGGCATTTGTTGCATCCAGTGGGGACATAATTATGGATTATAATGACTTATACTGTCTTTTTACGCGTTGCGTTGCATCGTGCCGCATAAACATAAAACCATGTCTGCATTTGTGATGACGAACAACAAGCCCTACTCTACACTGCCCAAAAAATAAATACGTTAAATGGTATAAGAAATGTCTTAATTATAATTTCAAGAGGTCTTACAGTTGGACAAGAAGGACAAGAGTCGCGATACGGCTGGATTAAACTTCAAAAGGCAATGATGTCATTGAATAAATGCTGCACGTTTCAAGTCAAAACGCGGCACGGATGTCTTTATTTGAATGTATCTGAAGGCAACCGACTGTCCTCAGAAACGTGTGGTTGGCATTTTAATTTAATTTTACATATAATTCCTGATAAAGCAGCATTTATGAGCGCAGAGCTGCTTTGTGTACAGCCGTTACCGGGGAAACCGCAATATGAACCTCGTGGCAGAAAATGAATTTGCATTTCCAAAAAGCCTTTCTTGCTGTTTATGGTCAGATCAATACATCAACTCATGTTTTTATGCAGTAAACACATAGAGTTGTAAATGAGAAAGAAGTTAATGTGCCTTCTAAAAATCTAAACAATTAAGACAGTAATATTTATACGTTTTAAATTGACAATTTATATGCTTGATTTAT
>NW_015505194.1:1172894-1191888 GCF_001515645.1 Sinocyclocheilus grahami
GTGCTCACTGAGGACCTACCCTAGAAAAAGGACAGAAACACACAGGTCCCGGGAAACACTGCAAAGAAAGCTAGCAGAAGGGTTATACACACAACCACCAGCACATTAAATACACACATATACATATATATATACACTGAACAAAATTATAAACGCAACACTTTTGTTTTTGCCCCCATTTTTCATGAGCTGAACTCAAAGATCTAAGACTTTTTCTATGTACACAAAAGGCTTATTTCTCTCAAATATTGTTCACAAATCTGTCTAAATCTGTGTTAGTGAGCACTTCTCCTTTGCCGAGATAATCCATCCACCTCACAGGTGTGGCATATCAAGATGCTGATTAGACAGCATGATTATTGCACAGGTGTGCCTTAGGCTGGCCACAATAAAAGGCCACTCTAAAATGTGCAGTTTTACTGTATTGGGGGCTCCAGGGGGATTCTAATATATACACACACACACATTTTTGTGACTTAAAGACTCCTCTTATTATGTTATTTTGTAATGGTGAGCAGGGGAGGGGCCCTGTGTCACAGATTTTTATTCCCCATGTACCTGTCAGTCACAACTTAGACACCCAACAAACACTGAAGGAAATAGATGTAGATCAGGACCCCTGTCTTTCGAACCTCCATAACCGTAACAGACGTATAAGGCTCTGTCTCTCCTCAACACGCTGTAGCTCAACAGAATGTAGCTGGAGGGGAGAGAAGGACCCCTGTCTATGCCACGGCTGTCACCACTATAGGCGTCTAAGGCTGTGCCTGATAGCCGTCAACAACACAGTTGGCCTGCTGGGTAGTCAGACGGTACAAAGGAATAAGACTTCTGCCAGTACAATCAATGGCTTATGGGTTTCCACAATATTGCTAGCTAAAGTAGCACCTATTGATGGCAAGGCAGCTTGTTTTGTGATGTATAGAGAGAAGGGTACTGTAAATGAGAGTATCAGATCAGCAGATACGCTGCCATTTTATTAGGCTCATATTTATTTGAAGGAATTATTTTGCTCTTTTCCATCTGTTGGGCTGTTTCTGAACTAAAGTAATGATGGCATATTATTCATTGGCTGTAAATGAGTGGGCAGTAGTGGTCTTGTAAAATTTCTCACTTACACTATAGTGTCCCGGGGAGATCTCAAAGCTTCTTTTATGTATTGAATTAAATTTTAACTGTGAATAATCTTGAGGTTGAAACTGACTGTCTGAATGTCAGTGAAGACTTTTACATTTCAGTTTTCAAAAGCCTAATGGAGTAAGTATCTGGATTGAAAAATGTAATAAGGTTGGTTTCAGTTCGACAACATTGAATATAAGATGCCTCTATAAGAGCCTGTCATGAATTATTCGATGCATTATGTAAAACCCTTTCATTTTGAACAGCTTTGCATGGCAAGAATCCCATTCTTGTATTTTGTAATGTATTGTTAAAGAAGATATTTTTATGAGAAGAATCCCATTTTAGTGGTGATAAATCTCTATGATCCCAGCCAGTACTGGACTTCTTGTCTAAACTCATGCCGTCAAACTATTTGGAGGATTTGAATCATTATGAAAAACTCTTTAGACTGAATATATCATGTTTTGTTGTTTCTTTAAGAATATTTGGTTGTGTGTTTGGGTGGCATTATTCTGTCTGTGGGATATTTTTGTGTGTTGAAGGGGTTTGTCATGCAACAGAGATTATTATTAAATGATTAATTATATATAGTTATTTATTTTAGAAATGTTTGATGATGGATCTGCATGATAATCCTTGTTTTTAGTTGTATGGGATACCAAACTGAACTGATGTATTCATTCTTTGGAGCATGTTGGGAAACATACTTATAATCACACTCATAAACACACTGCATAAATTACAAAATGCACTACAATTCAAAAGTTTGAGGTCTTTTAAAAAATAAATAAATAAATACCAAATCAGCATATTAGAATGATTTCTGAAGGTTCATGTGACACTGAAGACTGAAGGAATGGCTGCTGAAAATTCAGCTTTGCCATCACAGGATACTATTTCACAATATAACTGTTTTACTGTATTTTTGATCAAATAAATGCAGCCTTGTTGAGACTTATTTAAAAAACAACAAACCCAACATTAAAAAAAAAAGCTTTTGAGCTCAGTCAAACACGCACATCCCCAAGGATTGTTTCCTCACTGGCTTCATACTGTATTTCCCGTTATGCATTTGAAGTCCTCCATCCTGTTTCCTTGACTAACACCAATCCCAAACTTGTCTCTCTCCCACAGGTCCTCCAAGGCCCACCCCGGACCAGTCGTTCACATTAGTGACAATCCTATGGATGAGGGCAAGGTAAAGCAGTGCCTACACATCTGCATGAAAACAAATCAACACTTCCTGACATGAATAATTCATTTCCCTTACTTCACACAAAGCTCTTGTTTCTCTCCATTCTGAACTCATAAGACACTTCTTTCCTACAGTGCAGCACAGTTCAGTAATTGGGTCTAATCTCACACAGCTTGTTAGCAAATTATGTTGTTTTTGAAAACAAATGATCGAGGAGATATGAAGGAGATGAACAAATGCTCCAGCTACTTCCAAATGCATCTTTTTAGACATTAATTTTACCTTCGCTAATTGCCAGCGCACAGTCAGTGGGGAGCAGAGAGACAAACACCTGCTGGGGTTTTACCTTTGTGTGGATGACAAACTGTCTGTCTTTTTCTCTGGCAGCTGGGAGCTCCTCATAGGCGCCTTTATAGTGACGATCCACTCTCTGTCTCTCTCTCTCCCATCCCACTTCTGCCCCTGAACGGGGCATCGATCCATAACAGGTCCACTCAGTTCTTAATGGGTCTTAAAGTCCTTAGACACATTGTCCCTCCCTCTTGGCTGTGTGTTGAAGGGGTTTGTCATGCAACAGAGATTATTATTAAATGATTAATTATATATAGTTATTTATTTTAGAAATGTTTGATGATGGATCTGCATGATAATCCTTGTTTTTAGTTGTATGGGATACCAAACTGAACTGATGTATTCATTCTTTGGAGCATGTTGGGAAACATACTTATAATCACACTCATAAACACACTGCATAAATTACAAAATGCACTACAATTCAAAAGTTTGAGGTCTTTTAAAAAATAAATAAATAAATACCAAATCAGCATATTAGAATGATTTCTGAAGGTTCATGTGACACTGAAGACTGAAGGAATGGCTGCTGAAAATTCAGCTTTGCCATCACAGGATACTATTTCACAATATAACTGTTTTACTGTATTTTTGATCAAATAAATGCAGCCTTGTTGAGACTTATTTAAAAAACAACAAACCCAACATAAAAAAAAAAAGCTTTTGAGCTCAGTCAAACACGCACATCCCCAAGGATTGTTTCCTCACTGGCTTCATACTGTATTTCCCGTTATGCATTTGAAGTCCTCCATCCTGTTTCCTTGACTAACACCAATCCCAAACTTGTCTCTCTCCCACAGGTCCTCCAAGGCCCACCCCGGACCAGTCGTTCACATTAGTGACAATCCTATGGATGAGGGCAAGGTAAAGCAGTGCCTACACATCTGCATGAAAACAAATCAACACTTCCTGACATGAATAATTCATTTCCCTTACTTCACACAAAGCTCTTGTTTCTCTCCATTCTGAACTCATAAGACACTTCTTTCCTACAGTGCAGCACAGTTCAGTAATTGGGTCTAATCTCACACAGCTTGTTAGCAAATTATGTTGTTTTTGAAAACAAATGATCGAGGAGATATGAAGGAGATGAACAAATGCTCCAGCTACTTCCAAATGCATCTTTTTAGACATTAATTTTACCTTCGCTAATTGCCAGCGCACAGTCAGTGGGGAGCAGAGAGACAAACACCTGCTGGGGTTTTACCTTTGTGTGGATGACAAACTGTCTGTCTTTTTCTCTGGCAGCTGGGAGCTCCTCATAGGCGCCTTTATAGTGACGATCCACTCTCTGTCTCTCTCTCTCCCATCCCACTTCTGCCCCTGAACGGGGCATCGATCCATAACAGGTCCACTCAGTTCTTAATGGGTCTTAAAGTCCTTAGACACATTGTCCCTCCCTCTTGGCTGACAGAACTCCGACACTTTATCATTTCAGACTATCACTGAATCTCTAAAAACAAAGAGGTTTAAAGTTCAGATGGCAGAGGACATGTCATTTTTAAAAGAAATTTTGATGCATTTCCTGACCACTCATTCCCATGCATTTACAGTACAATAACTTGAGACTGAAGCTATGGATCTTAAAAAAGTCTTTAAAAAGTGCCATAAAAGTATCTTAAAAGTCATCCAGTAACTTTGTGTCCGGTACAGAATGAAATTTAAGTCTGAAACAAAGAAAATTCCCAGAAAAAGACAGGTGAAGTAAATGATAGAGTGTTCATTTTCAGGTGAGCTATGTCTTTCATAAATGTAGAGTTGAATTATGGTGATAACAACTTGCACATTTCTTCCAGAATGTTTTGTGTGATTCATTGATTTTGTTTGAGTATGAATAAATGTTTGTTTTGGATTAACAATCAGACGAAAGGACTTGAATTTTTTATTCAGTGTTTACTTTGTAACTCCCTCATTGGTGTGTTAGTGTATGTGGGTGTGTGTGAGTGAGAGTTAATTTCTCATAGAACAACTCATCTGTACCCTGATGAATGACTGTGCCTGGCTGGATGTCTGATTTATTCCTGCCTTCATTTAACTTGATTGATTAGTACAGCAGAGATAAATGTCCTACAATTCACTACTCCGTAGGAGTAGCAAGGTGTCATTTTGGCTCAGCACAGAGTCACGCTCATACCATGAAACACCATTGTTCATCAGACCCCACATAGTCCTTTACTGTTTATAATTAACAGTATGCAGTCTTTAGTTATGCAGATGTTGCCTGGGAACCTTTTTATCTTTGAAGGGGTCACAGAAGTGCAATAGACAGCAGAATTAACATTATATCAGATCATGGGAAGCTATTAGTGCTGAAGGGTTCACTGAGGTGCAGTGAGCAGCAGAATTAGCACTGAGGCGTTGAGGAGCTGTGTTGTTATAGATGGATGGAAATGCTGAATATAAGGATAAGGATAGCATCAGTGCTAGTAAAGGATGGAGATAAATGGACAGGCATTTTTTTTTCCTTTTGTTTCTTGTGTAATAGAGATTTTAATAATATTGCTTTCTCCATTTACATTTTTTCTTGCATCCTTGTTTTTATGTTTATAAGTGGTTGCTAGGGTGTTCTGGGAAGTTGCTAGAGTATTGTCCTGCCAATTGGACCAAGTCAAATAAGACTAGCCCCATGTGTCTATGATGATTTGGTGTTCTGATGTGCTTAAGCATATTTGTGTGTGTGGGTGTGTGCGCGTGTGTTCGTCGTCTGGCTCCTCCTCTCTGGATGCTCCTGTAATGATGTTTGCTCGGTTCATTGATTAGTTAGGTCTGCTGAGGTTCGTCCCCACTGTCTGCCGGAGACAGAGATAGAGCCGCCATCATTATGCTAAACAAGAGGAGACTGCGCTTAATTAGAAAATAATGAGAACTCTCTTTCAGCCTTCTTTGTGCATTCACTCGCTCCCTTTTTTCTCAATACATAAGTCTCAAGCTGTGCATTCTCTCTCTTTCTCTTCCACTTGATTCAGTTCTGTTCCATTCATTGTGCTATATTGTCCTGACTGTTTTCCCCATAGTATTGCCAAAGCCTTCAGTCAATAAAATAACAGTACAAAACAAAGCTATATAAAGAAACAAAGCTACTGATGTGCAACTAATGAATCATATTTTTCAATAAATGTTCATCAATGAATCCTGAAATTTTTAAAATGTCAAAAAAAAAAAATTCTCAGAAGAGCAGCACAACTGTTTTCAACAATGATAATATCATTTTTTTATTTTTTTTTTGAGCACCAAACTTCTCACCAGATTTTGGAAGGATTATGTGACACTTAGGACTGGAGTAATGGCTGCTAAAAATTCAGCTTTGCCATCACAGTAATAAATTATTTATTAAAAATTGTTGTTTTAAATTTTAGTAATATTTCACAATATTACTGTTTTTACTGTATTTATGATAAAAAAAAGCAGCCTTGACTTTTTTTCCAAAAACATTAAAAACTCTACAGCTAAGCTACAGACTATTCTATATAGAGAAGCACTCATTCTGGTTCTAAATAGCTTGCAGAAAATACCAGACACATGACTTGATTCCAGAAATATTGCAAAGGGAAATTGTGGAGTTTATCTCTGTCCTGCTAAAATAGCTTAGCAACATGATTTTAAAACCAGCTACTTTGGGGTTTGGGTACAGTTCTGTGTAAAACTAAACAACACTTGGATGTAAATGTGACACCCTTCCTCATGTTTTCTTGATAGAGCCGCAGCAGAAATGCTGATTGTCTAAAAAACAGGCTGCAGGCCTCATGTTGCTGAAGCCACAGATGCAGAATGTGTGTAACAGGCCTACTAGCTTCACTATTTGTAGCAATTGTATTGCTCAACTCCAGAAAAACAGTCTTTCTTTATTTATATCACTTATCCCAGCATGCCTCTTGTTTCAACCTGGGTAGGCACAACTTACACCCCCAGGTCATGTTCTTGGCCATTACGTGTGTGAGGAAATCTATTAAGAAATCTCCCATTGAGTTGCCTGTCCCCATGCAAGCATTACTAACTTTTATGTCCTGCTCTTTTTCTGTCATTCTCACTCACAGGCGATCCATTCTGTGGCCTGGCACCACGAGGGGAAGCAGTTTATCTGTAGTCACTCAGATGGCACACTGACCATATGGAATATAAAGTCCCCAGCCAAGCCCGTACAGACAATCACGCCACATGGTTTGTGATCTTTCTCTCTTTCTGGCTCAAACACACAAACTAATTTTCTTCAAATGTTTTTTTCGTCAGGATTAATATTGCAAAATGAATCGCTCTTATGTCTATTTCACAAGGTTGTATTACACCTCTCTCAAAGACTTGTTAATTCAGGATTGTAATTTTTTTCTCCCCCTCCTTCACAAAGAAGCTTAAAACAATCACCTCCCCTTCCCTGATTTCCATTTCAAGCGAAGCTTTAATTTTCATTTTCATTTTGTTCCTCCATGGAAATGCTTGTGTTGTGGTCTTTAGTGATGAGTGAGGTGAGGTCATGCTCTTCCTTTTGGTGCAGTCCTTGCCTGCTCTATTGAAGATACTCCACTACATACAAGAACCCCTTTCAGCCTCACCCTGCCTCCATGAGAGGAGAACATCAGACAGTCAGATTTAGAAAGAAACAAAACTAATTAGGAAAAGCAATAAAATGTTGTCAGAACCTTGCTGAAAAAATTATATTTGGTATTTTCAATTCATAGACATTAGTAGGCCCTCGTTAGGGAGGATTTAGCCCTGCTGTCTTTTATCTTAGCCACACTAAAAATCTGAGACTAATCTGCTACATTTTTCTCTCAAGCAGATGCAGATTTTCTTATTTTAATTTAATTGTATATTTAAATATATGAGCAGGCTGCAGGCCTCATGTTGCTGAAGCCACAGATGCAGAATGTGTGTAACAGGCCTACTAGCTTCACTATTTGTAGCAATTGTATTGCTCAACTCCAGAAAAACAGTCTTTCTTTATTTATATCACTTATCCCAGCATGCCTCTTGTTTCAACCTGGGTAGTCACAACTTACACCCCCAGGTCATGTTCTTGGCCATTACGTGTGTGAGGAAATCTATTAAGAAATCTCCCATTGAGTTGCCTGTCCCCATGCAAGCATTACTAACTTTTATGTCCTGCTCTTTTTCTGTCATTCTCACTCACAGGCGATCCATTCTGTGGCCTGGCACCACGAGGGGAAGCAGTTTATCTGTAGTCACTCAGATGGCACACTGACCATATGGAATATAAAGTCCCCAGCCAAGCCCGTACAGACAATCACGCCACATGGTTTGTGATCTTTCTCTCTTTCTGGCTCAAACACACAAACTAATTTTCTTCAAATGTTTTTTTCGTCAGGATTAATATTGCAAAATGAATCGCTCTTATGTCTATTTCACAAGGTTGTATTACACCTCTCTCAAAGACTTGTTAATTCAGGATTGTAATTTTTTTCTCCCCCTCCTTCACAAAGAAGCTTAAAACAATCACCTCCCCTTCCCTGATTTCCATTTCAAGCGAAGCTTTAATTTTCATTTTCATTTTGTTCCTCCATGGAAATGCTTGTGTTGTGGTCTTTAGTGATGAGTGAGGTGAGGTCATGCTCTTCCTTTTGGTGCAGTCCTTGCCTGCTCTATTGAAGATACTCCACTACATACAAGAACCCCTTTCAGCCTCACCCTGCCTCCATGAGAGGAGAACATCAGACAGTCAGATTTAGAAAGAAACAAAACTAATTAGGAAAAGCAATAAAATGTTGTCAGAACCTTGCTGAAAAAATTATATTTGGTATTTTCAATTCATAGACATTAGTAGGCCCTCGTTAGGGAGGATTTAGCCCTGCTGTCTTTTATCTTAGCCACACTAAAAATCTGAGACTAATCTGCTACATTTTTCTCTCAAGCAGATGCAGATTTTCTTATTTTAATTTAATTGTATATTTAAATATATGAATAACAGCACAATTCTTTAAGTTCATTTCAAAATTATTTTAAATGCATTATTTGACTATTTCTACATAAGGCAAGAAATATTCTTCTGAGCCCAACTAAAGACCCAAATTCTAGAATCAAGATTTGTTTGGGATGTTTACATTTTTAGGATTGTCGTTCAACAAACTGCTTAGGAGGAGAAGAAAATTACATAAATCAATTTGTTTCATAGTGAACATTTCTTTTTGTTATGAAAGTACTTACGTAGTTCTTCTGTGACACGCTTCCTGTCTGTGGGAGAGGGAGGCTCTTTTCCAAATTCCACCCTCAGCCTGTGTGTTCTTCCTTCATCGCTACTCTTTTGTGACATAATGCTTGATAGACAGTTGGCTGTAAAGTCTCCTCCTAAAATGCTAAATGACAATTTCAGTTTTTTAAATTTTGAAAATTTACTGGAAGTTTTGTGGCTTCACTTTATTGAATATGAAGTCCCCTGTTCGGTAATACACCCCTAAAATGAACAGTGTTTCACATCTAAGAAAACAAAAGTCTTTTGGCAATACTTAAAAAAAACAAAAAACAGACCGGTCATTTGATAACTTCCTGTTTCAGTCAGAAATACATGAAGAAAAGGAGGTTAGGAAACTCTCTGAATGAGTCCGATTCTGTTTCAGGAAAGCAGCCTAAAGATGGAAAAAAGCCAGAGCCTTGCAAACCCATTCTTAAAGTAGAGTACAAGACCACGAGAGCAGGGTAAGTACACACCTGCAGCAATACATCTTTACTTTTCCTACAGCAAAAACAATCGTAAACCATCATGAATGGTGGTCCAGGCTGGTTTTTGCTGTTTTGTGCTGGTCAAGCTGGTAAACCAGCATAGCCGTAGTGTTCATAAGTTAAACCTTTCTAGCGAACTATCTTTTAGATGTTTTGTTTTAGATGTCACAAATAAATGTGGGGTCCAAAAATGGAGTCCAATAGTCTGAGACCACATTGAAATATGGGATTAAAAATTTATTTCAAGCTCAAAAAGTTACAATGTAAAATAAATAACAAGTACTTAAGATTCTGCATGATTTCTAGGTCACAACCAAATAAACAAACTTGTGGTGTTCGTGCAGCTCAAGTGCTTCTTTCGTTAAAGGAAAAGGCATTCTAAAAGACATTCAGTTCAGCTTCTTCTTACTCAGACTGTTATGCGGATAAAATAATTTGAGAAAAATACAAGCACAAACTTTCAGACTTTTGAAGCTCACTGTACTGTATATGTTTGTGTTCTGAACAGGGATCCATTTATGATCTTCTCTGGTGGTTTGTCGTATGACACTGTTGGTCGACGGCCATGCTTGACAGTAATGCATGGAAAGAGCACGGCAGTATTGGAGATGGATTATTCCATTGTAGATTTCCTCACCCTGTGTGAAACGCCATATCCTAATGGTACGTGGGTCGATTTACTCATTAACAGCACCTGCTCTGTCCAGTATTGTTGCAATAAGTACTCAGTCTTTTTATCTCATGCCACTTCCACTTTTTTCTTTTTTTGCTGACATTTGAACCTTTGTATTGTTGGGTTGTTCTATTCTTTCATGTTCTTTGTAGATGAGCTTGAGCTCTCCCAGTGGAACGGCTGCCTAGTAATTACATTTTACATCTCTTTTTTAAAGCATCCTCTATTCATAACTTCCAGTTCTGTGACTGCATTCGTTTATTATTGCCGTACCATTTGAATAATTTATCACTTGGGTGGTTATTTATGAATAGTAAGTGTTTTCTTTTCTCTCTGCAGGCAGCTGTAGCAAAGGCTGATAGGACTTTAGTTTGTTAATAGTCTGTCAATAGTTTGCTGGTGTGAAAAATAAAACATTAAATGTACTTATTTGGCTCTTTGAAATACTTGAATCCGATTGGCCAGTCTCTGATTGCCTAATTTTTCTGTTGAACTAAATGTCAGTATCGCTCTTGAGCATTACTTATATAAAGATGAAAGAGAGGAAAACATGATACTTTTGAGCTAAATGCACTATTGTTCAAGAATTTTTGGGTCATTTTTTTTTCTTTTTTGAAAGAAATGAATACATTTATTTAACAAGTATGCATAACATTTAAAATAAAATGTGACAGTAAGCACACTGATAATGTTATAATTCAAATAAATGCTGTTCTTTTAAACTTGTTTTCTGTTATGTACTTTTTTTCTTAAAGAAAAGCTAAGTAAGATAAAATAATTAAAATTAAAATCAATATTTCATGTCCATGTACTTATTTTGTTAGTCGCCATGATTTGGATTAGGGTTTATTATGACGTAAAGACAGCTGACTGTACTTTATCCCTTACATAACATCACTTCTGTAGTTTATGAATGGTGCTGGTTTAAAAAACAATAATTTTTCTTGTGATTCACCTTGCTTTTACAAAAATAAAGATAATCATGCAGTTGTTCTTGCCTAAACGCAGCGTCTGTGTTCATATATCTGTGTTAAAGGCTTAACCATTTTGTTTAGAGTTTGTATAAGTCCAAACTGAGAAGCAGTGAAGAATGCGGGAGGAATGGGAACAGTGTTTGCACTGCTGCTTGCATAACAGTGCCTGGCTCTTTACGTTGATTAAGCTATATTTGAAATGAGACGTCGTTGGTTCTGACTCATTATTAAGACATTTGTGAGGTTCAAACTTATGCAGTGATGTCTCCAGTCATAACTTCAATGGAATAAATATGATCCACATTTTATTATAAGTGTGGGTGTCAAAACAGGTGAACAGGTGAATTTTACTCCAGGCTTCAGTGTCACATGATCCTTCAGAAATCAGTCTAGTATGCTGATTTGGTGCTAAAGAAACATTTCTTATTATTATCAATGTTGAAAACTGTTGCATGCAACTTTTGCTGCTTAATATTTCTGAGGAAACTGTGGTACTTTTTTTTTAGGATTCTTTGATAAATAGAAAATTCAAAAGAACAACATTTACTTGAAATAGAAATCTTTTGTAACATTAATGTCTTATCTGTCACTTTTGATCAATTTAATGTCCCTTTGCTAAATAAAAGTATTAATTTCTTTAAAAAACAACAACATCTAAATAACTAGTGGTAAACGGTATTTGTAGAAATATTTGTATATGTACAAATATGTAGCAATTTATTCATGATTTTATCCATCCTGTTTTCATTTCTCTGCAGATTTTCAGGAACCATATGCTGTAGTGGTCCTCCTCGAAAAGGATTTAGTTGTTATTGACCTTGCACAAAACGGGTATGTATCACCCACAGCATTTGCGTCATATTTGTGACTAACATGTTTGACACTATCACACTTTTCCACAACAGTGTCAATTAGATTTTTTTGACCTGTGGTGTTTTTCAGTTACCCTATCTTTGAAAATCCTTATCCCATGATGATTCATGAGTCTCCTGTGACGTGTTGTGAGTACTTAGCCGATTGTCCTGTGGACCTCATACCTGCACTTTACTCTGTCGGGTCTCGCCAGAAACGACAGGGCTACAGCAAAAAGGTACAACAGCATGCACACACTCATTTAAAGGTGCTAATCAGTTAATGATGTCTTTTAAGCTAAAACGTCCTGCCTACACACACACACCCCTTGGCTTTTGAGTGAGTAGATTGCAGTCTCTGGTGAATCACCCCGTTGCCCTATGCCTGCGTGACATCAGGCCCCCATTGTGCAGCACATTGTGTCCTCAGACTGTGTGGGTCAGTCACAGACAGGGGTATTTATGGGTATGAAAGAAAGCATGACCTCTCAGCCAAGACTGGAGTGCGGTGTGTTAGTTGTGGGTCTGTCTCCCACAGGGAGCAGGTTAACTCAGACGGCCCACTTTGAATCACAGCACTTCTGAATACCTTTGAATAAACTGCTTCAGCTTCCATGCCTTGTGAGGAAATGCTTTCCTAGAATGCTTTTTTTTTGTAGAGCCTCGCCAGCCATTTAATAAAGGTTCCACCCACATTGCAGAAATGTTTTGTGGCTGCCAGTGCCAGCCACAGTCATTATATTAAGAGTATGCTTACTAAAACTTACAAATTGGCCAATTTCGTTTTATTAAGTTTCCCAGGAATGCTCACACGCTTTAGGGCAATATCTACTAAATTTCCTCTATTCTTATATGTCAAGAAATGTCTGATTTATGCGGTAAGCTTTCGTGGATTTAAGTGCTTTTCTGTGGTTTTGTTGTTCATCACAGGAATGGCCTATCAGTGGCGGAAACTGGGGCCTGGGCACACAAAGCTACCCTGAAATAATAATAACTGGGTAAGAATGTGTGTGTGTATGCTCTGTTCTCTCTCTTTCGCCGTTTGTAGTTCTGCTGAAATGGCAAAAATGGGGAAAAAACTTAAATGGAGTAAAATAAGAAGGCAGGGTATAAGAAGAGGGAGGAGGAGTGCAGAAGAGAGGGTAATGAGCAGGACAAGATGGTAGCGAAAGGGAAGTATGACAAAAAAGTAAGCATTTTTTGATGTACAGCCCATGGGATGACAGAACCTTTTTTTGCTTTTTTAGTGGGTTTGACAGCAGTGGGAAGAGCACTTCCTCTCATCTCTTGACTAGCTTTTATCTGACATTGCACCTTAGCTTACCTCAGTGATTTGTTTGAATACATGTGGTAATGGGAAAGTGCCAGTGAGTTTATGTGGGTTTGTGTACAAAAATGTATGAGACAGTTGAAATAAAAGATTCTCTGCTCTTCTTGAAGGCATGCAGATGGTTCAGTGAAGTTCTGGGATGCATCAGCAAGTGAGTACCGAGCCTTTCTGACTTCATATTCACCCCATTTACCACTTGTGTGCAGCATTATAGCTCCATTTACCACAATGTGTTCGGTATAATAGTTTTTCAAAGCTCATAAACTTCAAACACATTTGCATTTCATATTGAATTTGGCAGACACATTTGTCTAAAAACAAAAGTTTTATATCAGATTTGTGCTATTCTATGACATAAACCCATGACCTTGGTGTTGCTAGCGACATGCACTGCTATTTTGGCTACAGCAAAGACTGTAGACCAGGATGGTTCAATCATATTGCTGTGAATATATTACTGTGAATATAGTGGAATTAGTCAGGAGGAGCCAATTGCCAATTGGTAAAGTCATCACATCACCAATTCGCAAAACTGAATCTCTGGTTTCTATAGAAAGAATCAGTTTCCTGAGATGCGTTAAGACTGCACATAGAGCAGATAAGAGTTGTTCTTGCATGCCCGAAATAGATGCCCAGAGGCGTTGCAAATGTGGCCGCCAAGTGAACTGATTTTCTTTGAAAGGGTCTTTGGCTACAGTTACAATCACATTCGACTAACAGTTAGATATCGAAATAAAAACTGGATTCTGCTGACCACTGTTGGAGTATAACTTGACATCATTTACCTTAACAATAAGGTAATTTTCCATGATTTATGACCCAACTGGAGACTGACCGTATAATGTCACACACAAAAAATTCCCGAGATCCCACAGGCTTTGTCTAACCTTCTGCACCGCTGAGAGAGACCAGTGTGGTGAGAGTGTTACCTGTACATGTCATTTCACCTTGTTTAAACTGTAAGCTTGACAGACTACAGTTTCCACTGTTCCTGTACCTCCCGTAGGTGCTAAAGGACATATCGTAATATTAAAAATACCACAAAGGTTGCAAACCCCTCACACAAGCACTTGTTTAACATTCAAATGGCTTTTCCTAATGGTAGGAAATCATTTAAAACCAAAGAGGCCCTCATTTTGTCCACCAATGAAATATAAAGCTAATTAGACTAGACTTTTTAATCCTGCTAAGACAGAGTGGCTAATCTTATGCCATTTAATATTTTTTTTGCTTTGGCTGAACTGAACAATTGGAGTCAGTGGATTAGAGGCCCTCAAAAATTGGACAAAACACATTTATGCATATGACGGCATTAAAACATTTCCCATCATTCTTTTAATCCTCTAAAGCATTAACTGTACAAATCTAGAAGTTATATGACTTAGTTCTTTGGAATACTATAGATTATGAATGGTTTATTCACAGCATTTTGTGGTCTAATAACTGCTAAACTGGTAATTGTCCAAAGCAACTTATTTCCTATACAATTGTGGTAGATTAAAGGGTTAGTTCACCCAAAAATGAAAATTAGTTTTGTGTGTCTTGTGTTTTACTTACCCTCGAAGCATCCTAGGTGTATATGACTTTCTTCTTTCAGACGAATCCAGTCGGAGTTATATTAAAAATTGTCCTGGCTATTCCAAGCTCTATCATTGCAGTCAGTGGGTGTTGCAGTTGAACAGTCCACAAGTCGTCAAATAAAGCTCACGCATTCATAATAAAACATGTCGCAGACAGCTCCGGGGGATGAATAAAGGCCCCCTGTAGCGAATCCATGAGTTTTTGTAAGAAAAATATCCATATTTCAAACGTAATAAACACTTTTCTCTCACTTCTGTTATCTATCATACGCGGATCCATTCCGACGGAAGGCGTATGATGTATGCAAGATATGCTAGTCTCGCGAGCTTGTTTAATAGGAGTAAAGGAAGCAAAGTTTCCTTACTTTAAGAAAGGAAAACCAGTCTCCTCTGGGTTTATATCGAAATCCTCCGACATTTTTCTTTGCAAATCGTCGGTTTGTACGCATTCGTCACTAATCACGCAACGCCGCGCGTCTTACGTCATCCGCCAGAACTGCTTCAGTGTATGACAGTCAGCGGAAGTGAGAGAAAAGTGTTTATTACGTTTGAAATATGGATATTTTTCTTACAAAAACTCATGGATTCGCAACAGGTGGCCTTTAATCATCCCTCGGAGCTGTCTGCTGCACGTTTTAATATGGATGCGTGAGCTTTATTTGACGACTTGTGGACTGTTCAACTGCAACACCCGCTGACTGCAATGATAGAGTTTGGATTTTTCATTTTTGGGTGAACTAACCCTTTAGTGTCTAAAATAATTTTTGTTAAAATTAGTTTGTGTCCATTCATTCATTTATTCATTCATTTGAGAAGTAGCTGTGTAATAAAACAGATAATGTACAGTCAGCTGGTAAAATGCAAAATGTATATGCAAAATAAACCTCTTCAAATTAATACAACATATGGATGCATCAATATTAAAAATCTGTCCGATACCAATAAGCCATTCATTATTTTCTTGTTATGGCTGATCAACAATAAATGTTCAAATTCCATTTTAAATGTGAAGTTAAACATCACAACATTATAATGTACAGTATGAAAAATTGATATTTATTTTGAGATTTGTATAAGATTACATTTTAACAATGTTTTTTTTTTCCAATTTAACCGTTCTTAATGTTTTTAAAGATTAACTTGAACATTAAAGTGAAGTTGGATGACAATATGATAAAAATCTCTAATTTTGTGTTAATGACTGGTTGAATGCAATTATCTCTTCCTTTTTCCTTTGAATCCCATTTGCCATGTGTTCAGTAATGCTCCAGGTGCTGTATAAGCTGAAGACAGCTAAGGTGTTTGAGAAGGCACGCTGTAAGGAGGAGAAACCCAGCACAGAGATTGTGGATGAGGACCCGTTTGCCATTCAGTTGATGTCTTGGTGTCCCGAGAGCCGCATGCTTTGTGTGGCTGGTGTCTCTGCCCATGTCATCATATACAGGTTCAGCAAACAGGAAATCACCACAGAAGTTGTGCAGGTAAAAATATGTTGTTTATACAATTTTTTATTTATTTATTTATCTTTTAATGTAAGAATTATTTTGCAAGAAATATGTAAGAATTATTTTTTTTTATTGACTTAAAAACTTTGTTTTCTGAAGTGGAATGAGTAATGCTGCTCTCACAGACACTCTGTCTCTCTCTTATTCCCCGTCTCAAGTTATTTTAGTTTCCTGACAACTGCCATGACTCATAACGTTAATAATATTATAAAATCTGTTCATTAAATGGATGTTGTTCAGCAACTTGAATGTGTTGGTGCATTTGTACGTGTATGTGCTGTCTACAGAGCCAACTAAGGATATCCGAGGAACAGTTGTTACTCAGATGCTTAACTAAATCCCTAAGCCTTTCAAAGCCGTTTTAATTAATGTTCACCACATCTAGCTGTATATTGAGCTTGAATAATTAATACTGCATTCATTTTGCCCTCTCACTGTTTTTTTTTTTTTTTTTGCAAGCTGTACATTTGCATATTGATGCTTCCGTGACCCATAAATAAATGAGTGCTTATGGTAATGCTATTAGAAAGTATATCTGTGAATAATTTGAATTTACATATGATTTATTGTGGGAAAATATATAATGTGGTAGACTGAAGCAATTAAGCAATAGTGCTTTATTAATGCTTAATCAACTTATTTACATATTAATACATGACTCATATAACCAGGATAATAATGAATCAAATGTTTGAATACAGTCCAATTGGGGACAGAACGAATCTGATTGGTTAACAGAGGTGCATGCTCAGTGCAAATGTGGGATAAACCATTAGTGTTACCATCGTCTGCTGACAGAACATTCACACTTCTGTATAATGAGGGCAAATTAAACCTTTTAACACCTTTAGTCCAGTGACTCTCACACATAGGAACACTCACTTGGAAAAGACACGCACACCAATTAGCGTGTCTCATGTTCAGAATAGCGACACCGATGGGGATCAATTAACTCGTGCGTTTATCTGTTCTCAAGCACGATTTTTTCAATTACATGTGTACATATGTGTGTGTTTTACAGTTACTGGAGGTCAGGTTACAGTATGAGCTGAATGATCTGGAGTCTCCAGAAGGGGGAGGAGATCAGACACCAGCTCCTCCCACACCAAGCACCTCCCCTAGTCCACAAACTGCCGCTCCTCAGACATACACCTCCACTAGCAGCAACTCATCAGATGGGATCCGAGACAACATACCCTGCCTCAAGTAATTCTGCTTTGCAAGTTATATTTTAATACACATAACGGGGGATCCAAAAGTCTGAGACTATTTGTGTACAGTAAATGCCTTTATTTTACTTTTTTTTAATGCAATTATATTATTAACAGAACATTTTGATTACTAAATTAAAATATATATATATATATTTTAGAGTATTTTTAGCATTTGGTATGTTGCATTTGCTTTAATAACATCAGCGCTCAATTTGTATGAACTCCACAAATTTGTGATGACCAGATGATCCAGCATGATTTGAAAATGAGCCAAAGAGCATCTTGTGTTTCACTGTATTGGAAACATCTGACTGTCTGTACAAAGGAGTTCACATGATCAGCTTATTTGATTTGTGAGAACCCAACAGACAGAATGCACCAAATATAAGTGTCAAGTTAAAAATAGTTCAGCTTTTACAAACACATTTCAGGACTTGTGTGTTCTGTTCCATTCAGCTGCGCTTTGTCTGGCTGTTTCCAAAGAAAGCATTGAGGAATGTAGTTGCCACAGACTGAAAGTTAGTTTGTGCGGTATTGATGCAAATTGTTGTCTGACAAATCAGACAGCAAAGTTGCACCATGAGGCCCCTTTTTGGCACATTACTGGATTTTGCTTGTTTGAAGTATAAAAAATAAAACCGTTTTTATGATTAATCATGAATGTCACTTTCAAGTGCTTGGGTACCCATGCTCATCCCCAGTATGTAATATATCACACTATACAGTAAATGTTATACAGTTTTTGGCAGGGACTGTGTATAACCCATGTCTCCTCTCTCTGTCATTCCCTCAGGGTGCGCTGCAGTCCTCTGAAGCAGTCTCCAGGGTATCAGGTGGAGCTGGTGGTACAGCTGGTGTGGGTCAGTGGAGAGCCGCCCCAGCAGATCAGCAGCTTGGCCATCAACTCCTGCTATGGCTTGTGAGTGACCTGAAGTTTTGCATTGTTTTGTCAGGTTGTTCAGCAAATAAATCAAATGCTGCAGACTGTGTCAGAAATGTTTATGAAAGGACAATATTTGCTTTGTTCTTATATTTGTATTAAAATATTTACATACAGTGGTGTGAAAAAGTGTTGGCCCCCTTCCTGTTGTTTAATTTTTTTGCATATTTGTCACACTTAAAAGATTCAGATCATCAAACTAATTTTAATATTACACAAAGATAATGATTATTTATTTTATTAATGGAAAAAAGCTGTCCAAACCTGCCTGGCCCTACGTGAAAAAGTAATTGCCCCCTAAATCTAATAACTGGTTGTGCCACGCTTTGCAGCAACAACTGCAATCAAGTGTTTGCGATAACTGGCAATGGGTCTTTCACATCGCTGTGGAGGAATTTTGGTCCACTCTTCTTTGCAGAATTGTTTTAATTCAGCCACATTGGAGGGTTTTCGAGCATGAATGGACTGTTTAAGCATCTCAATCAGATTTAAGTCCGGACTTTGATTTGGCCACTCCAAAACCTTAATTTAGTTTTTCTTGAGCCATTCAGAGGTGGACTTGCTGGTGTGTTTGGGATCATTGTCCTGCT
>NW_015505194.1:1192416-1195147 GCF_001515645.1 Sinocyclocheilus grahami
ATGTTTGACTGTTGGTATGATGTTCTTTTTCTGAAATGCAGTGTTACTTTTACGCCAGATGTAATGGGACACACACCTTCCAAAAAGTTCAACTTTTGTCTCATCAGTTCTTTAGATGTTGTTCTGGGTTCTTTTATGACCTCCTGCATGAGTCGTCGTTGTGCTCTTGGAGTAATTTTGGTTGGCCGGCAACTCCTGGGAAGGTTCACCATTGTTCCAAGTTTTCTCAATTTGTGGATAATGGCTCTGACCATGGTTCGCTGGAGTCCCAAAGCCTTAGAAATGGCTTTATAATCCTTTCCAGACTGATACATGTCAACTGTTTTGATTCTCATCTGTTCTTGAATTTCTTTAGATCGTGGCATAATGTGTTGCTATTTAAGCATGCTTCACTTTGTCAGACAGGTTCTATTTAAGTGATTTCTTGATTCAACAGGTCTGGCAGTAATCAGGCCTGGGTGTGGCTAGTGAAATTTAACTCAGCTTTCTAAAATAATCTGGTTAATTGCAGTTCTTTCATGATTTAACAGGAGGGGGCAATTCATTTTTCACGTAGGACCACGTAGGTTTGGACAGCTTTTTTCCCTTAATAAATGAAATCATCATTTAAAAAATGCATTTTGTATTTACTTGCATTATCTTTGTGTAATATTTAAATTTGTTTGATGATCTGAAACATTAAAGTGTGACAAACATGCAAAAAAATAAGAAATCAGGAAGGGGGCCAACACTTTTTCACACCACTGTATTTTCAAATATTCACAGGATTTTCAGTGAATAACAACATCAATATTGGTTTGTTCCTCACAAAATTACCATAAGTCTTCATAAAACTTGTACACAATCCTTCAAAGTTTGGGGTCTGTAAGATTTTGTAATATTGTTGAAAGAAATCTCTTATGCTCACCAAGTGTGCATTTATTTGATCAAAAATACAGTTAAACATTAATATTGTGAAATACTATTACAATTAAAAATACCTTTTTTTCAAATAAAATTCATTTCTGTGATGTTGTTACTCCAGTCTTCAGTGTCACATGATTCTTTAGAAATCATTCTAATATGCTGATTTGGAATTTTTAAAAAAAATTCTTATTATTAAAGTTACATTGCTTAATTGTGTTTTTGTGGAAACCATTTTTTTCAGGATTCACTTTGATGAATAGAATTCAAAATAAAAAGTAGAATAGAATAAAGTGGATAGAATAAAATATCTTTACTGCCACTTTTGATCATTTTAATGTATCTTTACTGAATAAAAGTTTTTTAAAATAAAATCTTGCTGACACCAAACATTTGAACGTAAGTGTGTATAAATTATATTAATTTTATTAAATAATCACTAAACCAGCATAAACCAAAGAATATCCTTCTAATTTGATGACAAAAGCACTTGCTGTCTTTTATGTTTTATGTGTGTCATAGGGTGGTATTTGGCAATAGCAATGGTCTGGCAGTAGTGGATTACTTACAGAAGACTGTTCTGTTGAATCTGGGAACTGTGGAATTGTACAGCTCTAATGACCCATATCAGAGACAACTGCGATCTCCCCGCAAGAGCCGACAGCCTTCTGGAGGTCTGATATGCATACAGACATGGTTTTCATCTATAATAGACAGAGCACATATATATGAACACAGTGAGCCTTTTAACAGCACACCATTGGCAGGAAATGCAGCAGTGCAGGGAGGGGATACAGCAGTGTGACCCCTGCTGGTGAATGGCACAATTGCAGCTAAACAGATGGTAGTAGGAAAGAGATGATTAGAGCCCTGCACGGGCCTCAAATTCAGGCCCTAGCCCGGCCCTGGCCCGAGACGCTCAGGCCCTAGCCGGCCCGTGTCCGACAGTTTATCAGAATTACCGACCCGAGCCCGTCTTTTTTTCCCTCTTCTCCCAAAACAGCTTATACTACTGTTTCAGCTATTAAAATAGTTCAGTTTTGTATGTAATAGCAAAGTGATTATATTTCGTTTCATTTTTTTATGAAGTTAATTTAAAAAAAAAACCTTTGGAGAAGTCTTTGTACGCTAAATATACGTTTTTGTTTTTTTAAAGTAACGACCAAGCGGCCAGCGGCAGACAGTGAGCCTACTGTATGTTTGATCAATTTAGCCTTCTCAAATCATCACGACTTGCCTAAAATAAAATCTATAGATATAAAACAGTTCAAGCATATAACAATGTTTAAACGTTAAACCTAGATAAATGTGCGCTATATCCAATAGTTTGTGCGGAGACACTTTGCAGGACATGGAGGCGCCAGCGCGATCACTTGCATTTTTTTCAGTGGATACGCTGTCATTTTTGCTCATAAAGGTAAGAGTAATACATCATTCGTAACGGTAAAGGGTCTACTTTTATTTGTGTGCACTCACAATATCAACAAAACGTTGTGCTTTTATAAAATAAAGAAAACAAACATGATGCGCTTTCTACCATCTCGGTCTTGAACAGGAGCGCTTCACAAAAATGAACCGATACTCAGCGAATACATGCCTCACAGACATGATAAATATATCTATAGAAAGCTTTAAATTACTACTTAACGAAATAAAACAAATCAAAAACAAAAACTCTTTCATTATAATCATAATCCGTAAAGATGCACTTCTCTCTAAAGGCATGTCTGAGGAGATGGCGAGTCAGGATCGGCAACTTCGTCCTTGCGACACCGACTCAGAAAACACTAGTTTATTAGTAAATAACTCAAATATCTCCTTACTATTT
>NW_015505194.1:1195162-1235765 GCF_001515645.1 Sinocyclocheilus grahami
CTAAAATAAAATCTATAGATATAAAACAGTTCAAGCATATAACAATGTTTAAACGTTAAACCTAGATAAATGTGCGCTATATCCAATAGTTTGTGCGGAGACACTTTGCAGGACATGGAGGCGCCAGCGCGATCACTTGCATTTTTTTCAGTGGATACGCTGTCATTTTTGCTCATAAAGGTAAGAGTAATACATCATTCGTAACTGTAAAGGGTCTACTTTTATTTGTGTGCACTCACAATATCAACAAAACGTTGTGCTTTTATAAAATAAAGAAAAAAACCATGATGCGCTTTCTGCCGTCTCATCTTGAACAGGAGCGCTTCACAAAAATGAACCGATACTCAGCGAATACATGCCTCACAGACATGATAAATATATCTATAGAAAGCTTTAAATTACTACTTAACGAAATAAAACAAATCAAAAACAAAAACTCTTTCATTATAATCATAATCCGTAAAGATGCACTTCTCTCTAAAGGCATGTCTGAGGAGATGGCGAGTCAGGATCGGCAACTTCGTCCTTGCGACACCGACTCAGAAAACACTAGTTTATTAGTAAATAACTCAAATATCTCCTTACTATTTATGGTAATTACTTTTGCCGGTGCTTTGAAGCAAACTTTAGCCTATTGTGTGCATTTGAACGCAGAACTCTTCAGCTGCGCTGACGGTGCACCGTAGTGCTGCTGGCGGGACAATAAACACCGTTGAGCCTAGCACGGTCTTGTGTTGTTTCCACCAGCGCTGCAATTTTTTTCACTAATTGATGGATGTCTAAAATATAAAAATAAGGAGAAGCCTAAAACAGGCACGAGTCCCGGCCCGCGTCTGAACTATGATGTGAAAATTTGCCCGAAGCCCGGCCCGAGGGGCATAAAAAAGTCGGGACCCGTCGGGCTCGGGCTGAAATGCAGGGCTCTAGAGATGATTGCTGGGACTTGGCTATCAGGCTATGGACTGGTTGTAAGATTTTCTAGTGTGTACGTGTGTGTTTGTGTGGGGGGTAATGAGTGATATTTAGTGGGGGGCTGGGATCTGTCGGATATGCGCACAGGGATAGTGCTGATCAGAGCAGCTGGGTTCAGCTCCTGTCTGCCCATCTGCCTCTCAACTCTGAGATCAGAACAAGGGCTACACACTGCACCTCACACTAAAGAGTATAGTCAATTGTCCTGTCTACTAAAATACATCTTAGACTACTTTTTCACAAGGTAACAGCACACTGGCACACTTTCCATAGTGACATAGTTTCTCTTTCTCTCTACAGGGCTTTGTGACATTAGCGAGGGCTCAGCCACCTCAGAGGATCGCTGCAAATCCCCCACCTCAGGTAAAACGCCCCTCAGAGCATGCCACAATCCATACCGCCTCCTACCACCATCATACCGATCAGTCCTGACACTGGCGTCTGCTGAAACATAGATGATATGAGCTCCACAGGGGGCGTTTTAGCGGTTCAGTCAAATCCTCTGTTCTAGTGCTGTCAAAAGTACTGATGTCGGTACCATTCGGTACTGAAATTTTATAAATGTGACAATGCCAGCTTTTTCCTCTAGCATTTTAAACACTGTTGAGCAGATTCTTAAACAGCTCTGATTGGCCATTGTGTTCACACGCTCAACAGATATGTCTGTGATTGGCTACGATGATCAAAGCCGTGTTTATCAGCGGATCCCTCTATGAGTAGATATATTAGGGATCCGCTGATAGAGTTCTGAGTTCTGCGTTCTTTGAAATGCTCCTGTGTGTATCTGTGTAAGCGCTTGGTGAAGAGCGTGAAGCAATGGTCTTTGTAGCCAATCACAGACATATCTGTTGAGTGCGTGAACACAATGGCCAATGTTTGAGAATCCACACAACAAAGCTAAAAATGCTAGCAGGAAATGCTGGTATTGTCACATTTTTAAAATGTCAGTACCGACATCGGTACTTTTGACAACACTACTCTGTTCAGGACTAAAGGGATAGTTCACCTAAAAATGAAAATTCTGTCATTATTTACTAATTTTCATGTTGTTCCAAAGCTCTATTGACTTAATTTCTTCTTGGAAAAGGACTACAACTGTACACTGCTGTTTAAAAGTCTGGGGTCAGTAAGAATTAATACTTTTATTTAGCAAGGATGCATTCATTTGATCAAAAGTGACAGTAAAGACTTATACATTGTTAGAAAATACAATGTATTTTTTATTTTTTTTAAAACATTAATATTTTTTAAACATTAATAATAAGAAGAAATGTTACTTTAGCATCAAATCGGCATGTTAGAATGATTTCTAAAGGATCATGTGACATTGAAAACTGAAGTAATGGCTGCTGAAAATTCAGCTTTGCCATCACATGATTAATTGCATTTTTAAAATATATTAAAATAGAAAACAGTTATTTTACATTTTAATAATATTTCACAATATTACTGTTTTATTTTGATCAAATAAATACAGCCATGGTGAGACTTTCAGTATCAAAATATTTCGAAATCTTACTGACCCGGGTCTTCTGAAGCCTTACAGTAGTTTAAAAATCTTTTTAAATATTAAAAAATATTTCGAAATCTTACTGACCCGGGTCTTCTGAAGCCTTACAGTAGTTTTGTGTGAGGCTAAAAATCAACATTGAAAATATTTACTGAAAATCTTGACATCCCTTCATGAGTTTTCTTTTATTTAATTAATCAAATTCACAAAACCAGCCTGAATGATATGTTTACACATTAGACTATTATTCTTTTTGACAAAACAACATGAGGGTGAGTCCATAATGATTTTTGAGTGAATCCTTTGAGATTCATTACTAATTAATCCATATTACACCAAAAATCAATTATACACTTGTGTGCATTTATTTTGTAATTCTCTCTGTATTAAACTAACCTCTGCTGAAAATCATTGGCAGTGTTAACAGGGCACACCTTACGTAACATCATAAAACTTTGTGCGTGTGTCTGTGGAGGAGAACAAAAGTTCACGAAGGCCACAGATGACTGATGATGGCTGGCAGTGAGATGAATGGTAATTGTGACTGACATTGTGACAAGGTGCTCACGCCTGGTGGGAGAATAGTGGTTAAACATCTGAGCTAGAAGCAAGTCATAGGTTCAGACCCCTGAAGGGGTGATCCATGACCTGAGGAGCAGCACCATTGTGCCCTTCAGCAAAACTGTCTCTGTATCAAAGCATTTGCTAAAAGAAACTTCCACAGCAGTCATTCAGATTGGTACTGACCGCACTGGATGAATTGTTAGGAAGTGGTTTCTGAAATTATATGTGCAAAAGAGTTGAAAATGTAGCAGCTGCTTAGACTCTGAGCAAGACACAGCTGTTTTTGTGGGCGGAAAGGACACATTAAATCTAAATTTACTAGAAAACCAAAGCTTGTAAATGCACTGTAAAACACAGCGCTCTTAGTTGAGAGTGCTTTTAGACTGCAGTTAATGAGGTATTGATTGCTTTCAGATACTGTCCCTGAATTGTGTAACTGAATATTTAATCGTAGATGTGTCACATAGAGATTCATGTTATGCAAATATAAATAACACTGTCCCAGGGAGACCCTTTTTTTTCTCCAGATCCTTAACCTTTGCTTAATATCACATCTTTCTCTGGGGTGGGGAAAAAGGGCATTATTTTGCCATCATTATTCAAATTAGCTTTGTTTTTTTGTGGATAGAATGCAAATATAAAATGCAAAAATATTTAAGGTTAAAACACAGATAGGACAAGGTAATATTAAAGCATTTGCATTCTTTTTCTTTAGTTCATTTAGCGCAGCTGAAGGTGGCGTGATAAGCCAAATACAACCTAAAAAACTCCTTCTACAAAGAGCGTGACATTCACACTTGGAGACTGGGGCAGATCTCAAAATAGAGATAAAATTTTCTCCGAAAGGTCAGAACAGAATGAGAAAGTGTTTCCAAAATGACTTAACCTTCAGTTAAAGCACAGACCTCTGCAGCTCTTCTCTCAGCAAGTGGTTTGATCAAATATTAAAAGAAGGTCCCTGTAATCATTGTGCAAATAGCAGCATACACTTGCTGTAACACTGGGCAGATACAGAACAAATGACTGCGACTGCGACTGCCACAGAAAGCCAAACCAAACGCATAACAAACAAAACAACCCAGGTCGATACATAATCTTTCACGTTATGGCTCTCCTGCGCTGTATGTGGCTCCCAAAAAGCGTAAAATATCTCTAACTGCTCATATGCTTTACTTCCTCCCAAAAAGTCTTCATGTCAAACCATCAGCAATTCTACAATGGAGGAGGGAGAGGAGGTAAGGTTGGATGACGGTGTAGAAGAGGTTCCACTGGTTTTGTTCAACCACGCTGTCTCTGTCTCTATGTATGAACAAAACAGAGGAAGCAGCTGTCCTTAGAAACAGTTACCTGAATAACCCTGACGGAAATTCCCACTGCATGCTACGTTCATGTAGCACGCATGTAACATGGTGAAATGTGCTTGTGGTGACTTGCTTGAGGCGTTTCTCTTTTGCCACACACCAGTGGCTGCGTCCTATAATTGTCTGTCAGTAGGAAATAAGGTTTTTCGGTTTGTTGTCTTCCTGTACTTCCTGTCACTTTATGTCTGTACATCCCAGCACAGGATTTAGAAAAATACACATTTATTTAGATGGATTGCAACCAGCCACGGTATTCACTTTATAAATGCTTTTGTAGAGTACTATTAGGAAACAGATACATAGTTTTGGGTAATTGACCATTTCGTTTTCTTTAGTTGTTCTTACATAGACAAGCTGTGAAGGCCGTTTTGTTTTGTTGGTTTCTTAATGATTTGATCACTGCTGAGCTCATTACACTGCAAAAAAACCCACTTTCATTTTAAATAATTGTTTTAGGGATTATTTTGGCTGTCCACTTAAAATATCTTAACTTCCTTAAAGGGAAAAAATATATTTGAGAAGCAAAACTGTCTTAGATAAGACTTATTTTAAGAGTGTGTGTATGTGTGTGTATATATATAAGAGTGTATATATATATTTAATTTTTTTCTTACCACATTACATATTTGTTTTGTCTTATTTTAAGCTTAATTTAAATTAAATTGGATGTTTAGTGGTCATGGTTAGTAGTGTTAAAAAATTAGAATAAAATCTATGTAGTACAATAATTACATTTAACGTTTAGTTTATATTTAACATTTAGTTAATAATATTCAGTTAATCACTAAACATAAACCTTGTAAAATAAATCTAATAAAATTGAATCTAAAGCTGTAATGAACATTAGAAAATAGTATTCAAATAAAAACAAGATGATTTTATGCAATTTTGTTTCTTAAGTAAATTTGTCTTGTTTTAAGAATGTTTAGATATTTTTGCTGGACAATAAATGTATAATGTAACAGCTAAGGTTAAACAAGGTCACACGTTCATCTGCCAGTAATTTATTTATTTATGAAAGACAATCGATAAGTCAACAGATACCTATGCAGCAAGGGTATACAAAATTTTACAAAATGTACAAAATCATGCATATAAGCCGTAATGTCTACTCTGTATTCTCCTGTTTGGTGCATGCTTGTGGCATGGGGTGCTGAGAATGATTGTTTTGTCTGTTCTGATGTTAATTATTTTCCTTTCAGGGCTTTACATCCCAGAACTGTTTGTCCAGCATGCAGCATTATGCAGTTTGTCTCTGACTCTCTAAAAAATATTGCAGTGTCTCCTTTGTCCTGTTTGAAGCATTTGTGTCCCTCAGGATGATTAAAAAACCCTTTAGCTATGTTGCCTTGGTGTTTTCTCGAACACAACTAGTTCAAGCATTGCATGGCTTTTACTGAGGCTTCAATGTGTTTGTAAAGAGAGGTGTTCTCTTTTTTCCAGCAAAGATGTCACGGAAATTAAGCTTGCCTACTGAGCTAAAGCCAGACTTGGGTAAGCCTTGACTTTGTGTTCATGCTACACAGCTTTTGAATGTGGAGTCCATCAGCACATTATCAGAAACTGGAGAGTCCACATGCTCACTCGCTTTGAACATCTCACGTCAGTTAGCCAAAGACTAAGGTGGCGTCAGAATTCCCACACTTTCAGAGTTTATACTGAGTTTCTGACATTGAAACATGAGATATGAAATATAGTTTATCAGAAAAGTTCCATCTGAAGCTGATTTTCTTATGTATTGATTCTTGGGCCTGACATACAGGTACATATGGCTCATGACTGTATGACTTGGTTTATCAAAAGGCTTGTGATTGTCTCCATATGTAAATGGTACACATAAGCATGGCCAAAACCACTGCATTACTTTCATGTAGTCAGGGTGTTCTGTCAGTCTTCCTAACTCTTATCCCGAATAACACAAGTCAGCATTTGCCAGTTCAGCATTTGCTGGTATTTAATTCAGTATCAATTTCAGTTCTGTCATCAGTTTCCAGCAGCAGTGTTTTTAAGAGAATTCCCTCAAGGAGTACATTCTGGAATCGGCTGATTTTAAATGAAAATCAAATGTATAGGGCTGATATGAAGATCATTTTCCCCTCACATATTATTACCATATATAAACTTCGACAGGATATCAGATCATTGTTTTGAATAGGGAAGTTTTAAATGTACACAATTGTTCAAAAGTTTGGGATTAGTGATTTTATTTTATTTTATTTCAAGGATGCATTTAATTGATCAAAAATTACATCTATAATGAGAGTTTCCACAAAATATTAAGCAGCACAACTTTCTTTAGCACTGACAATATTAAGAAATAAATGGCTTGTGTTGACGATACAGTTAATATACAATACAATGACCATGTATCTTTTCAAATATAATTGTCCTTAATTGCTTCTGGAAGTATTATTCTATGTACTATATTAAAACAGACAAATAATATAGTCTCTTTACTTCAAATGGACAGCAATACATTCACTGGCAACTCATTGAAGACTGGCATAATGGCTGCTGAAAATTCAGCGTTGCCATCACAGAAATACATTTTAAAATATATTAAAATAGAAAACATTTTATTTTTTATTTTTTTCAAAAACATTAGAAAATCTTACCGGAATTTTGAACGGTATGTATCTTTTCAGTGAGGTAGATATAATGTTATATTAATGGAAACTACATTTGCCACACTCTTACATTATTTTTATTTATTTATTTATTTGTTTGTTTTTCTTGGATAGGATGTCCAGACGTCTAGTTTTTCCCAGAATAGTCCCATTTTCAGACCCCTTTAACATGTCCAGATGCAGATTTATTTTAGAATACGTTCTAGTAGGGCCAATTTTCAAATAAATGGGGTCGGGTAAAAGGGTCTAAAATATGTAAGTGTTCCGGGAAAATAGGGCATCTGGTAATCCCAATCCTGGGAATACCATTTGTCTCCATCACATTGGAGAGACTGCCTCATTTCCCACATCAAAGGTCATTTTCTCACCACTGAAGGATATTTAATGTTTTAACTTGTGCATAAACCACAATCACAAAGGCAAAACATTTATTTAGATCCTAATTCTGCTCAAGGCCAAGGGGCTGTTTTGTTACACAGATATGGAAAAAGCAATGATGTTAATCTATCAGTTGTCATCTCGGAGTGGGGGCTTTACCTTTTTGTGTTTTTCTCTCTACTGTCCTACTCTCTGTATGTCCCCCGCGGGGTTCCATACCCCTAGACAACAGGGACAACTCCTTCAGCCGCTCACGGAGCTCCAGTGTGACCAGTATTGACAAGGAAGCACGAGAGGCCGTCACATCTTTCCATTTCTGTGAGACATACAACCGCAAAGCAGATGGCGGACTTACACCTAGTCTGTGGGTTGGCACGTCTTTGGGCACAGTCTTGGCAATCTCTCTCAACATGCCCCCTGCTGGAGAGCAGAGGCTTCTGCAGCCAGTCATGGTCTCTCCTTGTGGTAAATTAGCACATTAGAGATTTAAAAGAATAGTTCAACTGAACTATTGAAAAATTTAAATTTGCTAAAAATGTACTCAGCCTAAGCCCAACCAAGATGTAGAGTTTGTTCCTTCATCGGAACAGGTTTGGAGAAATTTAACATTGCATCACTTTCTCACCAATAGATCCGCTGCAGTAAATGGGTGCCATCAGAATGAGAGTCCAAACAGCTGATAAAAACATCAAAATAATACACAAGTAATCCACACGACTTCAGTCCATCAAATAACAATATGTTTCTTAGAAACACACAGCTTTTCACTTCACAAGACATTCATTATTGGGCTGGAGTCATGTGGTTTACTTGTGGATTATTTTAGTGATGATTTTATCAGCTGTTTGAACCCTTATTCTGACGGCACCCATTCACTGCACAGGATACATTGGTGAGAAAGTGATGTTATGCTACATTTCTCCAAATCTGTTCTGATGAAGAAACAAACTCATCTGCATCTTGGATGAAAATTTCAGCAGATTTACATTTTTGGGTCAACTATTCCGTTAATTTGAAGATTGGTTGTTTGACTCTGACATGTCAACCCTCTCTGTACAGGTACTCTTGTCAGGTTGAAGGGTAGCATCCTCCGGATGGCTTTCCTAGATTCTACAGGGTCTCTACTCCCTTCTGCTTTTGAGCCATGGTACGAACCCAACGCCCCGGCCAACGGAGAGGAGCGGGACAAGGCCCGTAAGAGACGGCCGGTGTCTGTGTCCCCATCCACATCCCAGGAACTGAATGAAAACCAGTATGCTGTGGTGTGCTCTGAGAAACAGGCCAAAGTCATATCCCTGCCCTCTCAGACCTGTGTATTTAAACACAGCATCACCGAAACATCTTTTGTGCTGCGGGCAGATGTGGTACAGATGAACACTGGCATTTGTGTGGCCTGCTTCTGTGCCAATGGACACATCATGACCCTCAGGTAAGAGAAGATGCCCTTCAACATAAGCCAGATGAGGGTTGATTAAAATGCATTAAATTGGAACTGTGTGTTGGAATGTGTAAATACTTAAAAATCTATTAATCTACCATGATTAAGAAAAGGAAAACAGAGGTATTATTATTATTATAGGGTATAACATTTTTATATAATGTTATGTTTATATATTTATTTTTACACTATTAGATATCAAATTAGCAAGCTGCATGACTAAACATGGGAAACTTTTTCATTTTATTTAAAAACAATTATACATACACTACCTTTCAAAAGTTTGAGGTTGGTACTATTTTTAATGTTTCTAAAAGATGTCACTTAATGCTCAACCAGGCTTTATTTATTTATTTTAAAAATATAAAGTACAATCAGTGAAGGTGTGACATATTATTACAGTGTAAAATAAATGTTTCTATTCTAATATATTTTAAAATGTACTGTAATTGATTCTTCAGTGTCACATGATCCTTCAGAAGTCATTCTAATATGCTGATTTAGGGCTCAAGAAATGTTTTATTTATTTATTAGCATTTATTAACTGACAGACCACTGTAATGTCATTTTAAACATAGTGTAAATAATTTATATTAAATAACATACAGTATATTAAATGCTACACTATTCAAGACTGCTTTTACTCAGTCAGCTTTTAAAGATTTGTTTATCCGCACATTACCTGGTGATTGTTTCACTGATGTGAGGAATTGTTTGTAGCATGATATTGATATACTGCAGCACATGCAGAAAAATGTGGAAATAAGGCTATTTTTAGTATACAATATTGTCGTCTTGCTCCACTGTTCAGCAAAGTCAGAGCCAGGGGGCCTGTAGCTATTCCAACACAGATCTAATCACTGTATTGCTCTCTGAATCGCTTTGGCTTATAAATCTTCAGAGGAGAGAAAGGCAGACAAACATCTGTATGTGTTTGTCAGTAGGAAGGTCACAGTTAACCATCAAACATGAGGACCTTGGGGGGTATTAGTGCAGATATCATCTACAAATGTCCCTAATGTTTGTTCCCTGTAATTTAATGGAGCATTTTGAAGGACAAAATAAGAACTGCCACAGTCTCAGCATTGCAGTTCTTGAATAATAGAGAAGGTGAGAAATCCCAGAGCTGAAGAAATGTCTCTCTGTGTCATGCTGTTTCAGTCTGCCAGGGTTGAGACCACTGCTGGATGTAAATTACCTACCTCTGACAGATATGCGGATAGCGAGAACATTCTGCTTCACCAATCTCGGCCAGGCCTTGTACCTGACCTCCCCTACTGAGATCCAGAGGATCACCTACAGCCAGGAGGTCTGCGAGAACTTACAGGTGAGCAAAACATATTCATGAACTGTTCTTCTCTAGACTCTTCTGTTGCACAGTATTTATGACGATGTTGAAGATGTCGATAATGATGATGATTGGATTGTGTAACAGGAGATGCTAGGTGAGCTGTTTACTCCAGTGGAGACGCCTGAAGCTCCTAACAGAGGATTCTTTAAGGGTCTTTTTGGAGGAGGAGCACAGTCTCTAGACAGAGAAGAGCTCTGTGAGTTCTTTTTTTATTATCTGCTCTTTACCCTCAGATTCTTGATTGAAGTATCACAGCAAAGACAATGTGGTAGAAATGTAGACCACAAACAGAGAGATGACCATTTAGATGTGGGGAGACTGGAGCTAGTTGTCACAGTTGTGTTTTTACTCCAGTAAATATATTTTTCAGAGTAGGTTAATTTTTGTAAGTCAGATTCTCAGTAGGCACAAATTATTGCCCAGACACAATGGATACAGCCATTGAAAAGCCAAAATTGTTGCTATTGTCATTGTTAAATTGTTATTATTAATACATTCAACAAAATTACAGCATCTAAAACACATTGGCAACTTGAGATTCATTAAACATATAAAATAACTGGCATGTAGGCCAGTGTATTTTATTGTGTGTGGTGTTCACTTGTTTACCCAACAGCTATTACAAAAATATAATGATTATTGATTGATTCACAGAAATTATTAAAGGGGTCATAGGATGCTACATGCACTTTTACAAGTTGTTTGAACTGAAATGTGTGTTGGCAGTGTGTGTACACAACCACCCTATAATGATAAAAATCCACCCAGTGGTTTTTTGTTAATCTACTAAAATATGTACCCCTTTCTCAAATCGAGCCGATCTCAGATGCCTGTCTGTGTGACGTCACAAAAACAGGCCCCTCCCACGATAGTTTGATTGACAGTAGCGTTTCAGCACAGACTGGACTGGCGTCTTACTTTAGACCCGCCCTGAGTGAGCTGTCATCAGTCCGCCATTGTTTCACCGCTGGAGCAGATGTAGACAAGAATGACTCCTAAGCGATTGAGGTGTTCTGTTGTTGGATGTAGTAATGAACATAGCAGTCGTCGTTTACTCCCAACATCTGAGCCGCTGAAGACACAATGGATTACATTTGTTTTTGAAGGGAATGCGCCCCCGATCTACATAAATGCGTCTAAGTTCGCGCGAATCATTCGTGATCCAGCTTGACCTACAGAAGAAGTGAGTATAAGGTTTTTTAACAAATCTTTGCAAATCGCCTTTCCTAATAATGTGCTAGTTAGCAAGTTTCAGGATGAATGCTGCTAAAGTAAACAGTCCCTCAGAGAGGGGCGGGGTCAGCAGAGTTCATTAACATTTAAAGGAAAATGCTACAAAACGGCTTGCTCTGAAAAGAGCTGTTTTTGACAGGGTAAAAAAGGTGTTTTTTACACTACCGTTGAGAAATTTTAACCAAACTGTGTTACAGACTTTTCATTAAGACCCTAAAGAATCATATCAACTTGTGGAAAATGGGCATCCTATGACACCTTTAAGATACAACAGGGTTTTGAACAAGGCATTTGAAACCAACCAATCACATACATTACATATACTGCATAGAGAAATTTTGACATAAAATCTACTTACTGAGATATACTGTAGACCTTGTGCCAACAAATATTGTTATTGTTAACTAAAAATACAAAAAAAAAAGTTTTTGTTAATTTAAATAAAATATAAATAGATGAAAATCTTGAACTTAAAAAAACTTAAACAGAAAATTAGAAATGTGGTCTTGTCAACTAAAATAAGGTGAAGGAAGTTACTAAAATGACTTAAAATGACTAAAATAGCTAAATTACTAAAACTGAAAATGTATATATATATATATATATATATATATATATATATATATTATATATATATTTTTTGTATAATAAATAATGCAAAAATAACACTGGTGACAACTGTGACATCTAGCCTACTGTACTGTGCCTCTTTGCCATCTTAATGAGCTCTGTTCTCAAAAATGGCATCTTCACTATGTTGTCGTAACAGAGTGCTCATTTGTGTTCTGTTGTGCTGTCACCTCATTTGCAGTATTCTTTCCTCTTCTTTTCACACTCTGCTTCTGTATTTGTGTTTCAGTCGGCGAGTCAGGAGCCGGAAAAGCACCACGCAGTCTCGCTCAGCACATTCCAGGTCCTGGGGGTATAGAAGGCATGAAGGGGGCAGCGTCAGGCATCGTGGGTGATCTAGCTCGAGCTCGGATAGCGCTGGATGAGAGAGGGCAAAAACTGAGTGAGGTGGAAGAGCGGACGGCAGCCATGATGGCCAGCGCTGACTCATTCTCCAAACACGCTCATGAGGTACAGCATTACCACCATTGACGCCAATAACAGATGAATCACTTCTTAAAAATAGCTAAACATTTATGTATTACATAAATTCATTTTATGTGCATTACAATCATTGTGGCAGTGCAGCTGGCGTCTCTAACTTAGTTCTTCTTTTTACTGTCTTTGCTCCCTGTTGCAGAAGATGCTAAAGTGTAAGGATAAAAAATGGTACCAGTTCTGATCTCCGCAAAAAAGCAGAGCCCAAAGGGACTCAGGAGTTCTCCTACACAGCCTTGTTCATCTGTAATCCTTCTTCCACTCCTGTCTTTATCTCTCCTCTGCTGGACCAGTGGGATCCCTCGCTCTTTCCTAGCACAATGTTAAATACAGTCTGCTTACAGAACTGCAGCACAGACTGAGAGCAGCCCCAATCTGAGGAATACCATACCACGATGGCGTCCACTCTTCGGTTTTTGTTTGTTTGTTTAATAGCGCCAATCCTCTCTCATGACGGCTGGGCTTTGCACGCCCTGAAATTCCATTTCTTCTCTCAGTCTTTGAATTGTTTTCGTGCTGTAGTTTTTTGCAATCATGTCCTGCCTCCCGCATCAGAGAGCAGTAAATAGTCAAAAAAGACAGACTAAACAAAAAATACAATAACTAAACAACAAACATCATAAAAATCTAAAAAAAAAAAAAAAAAAAGAAAATAAAAGAGTATATATACATAATTCTATATAAATCTCAATTAAAGTCTGTAAAAATGCCATATTCACTATTGACTGTCATAAGGAAAACTGAAATATGAAGACACCAGGTGAAGCACGGGAGAGCTCTGTTCACAGGAAAGGATGTCGTAACGTGGAGGAGTCAAACCTTTCAGAAGAGAGAACATCGCCCTTCTCCAAAAATGTATTCAGTGTATTTCTGTCAATTTCCCTAAATTACCCATTTGGTTTAATTACCATTTTAATATTATTTATTTATTTAGCAACAAACTAGAAATAATCTGTAAAATCAACTGTAAATGTCTAATTAAATATAAAATGCTTTTTGGGTGATATTTTTACGGAATTATTGTGAATATCACTACAATAATGCTTTACATTAAAGTACCATCTAGAGGGTTTATAATAAGTTGACATGATCCAGAGAATGAATCGACAGATCTATGTGGTAAATGAATGAATTATGAAATAACTATTTATAAACCAACTGTGAGTGATTTAATGATGGTATTTTCATGTGATACATTATACAGATGTTTTAAACTTTCTATGAAACTCCGTGCTGAAAAAAATCTGGTCTGGACTGAGTTGTGAAAGAAAGTACAAATACAAGGTTTAAAGTTATCCATGTTTTGTTGGGTAGACAGCCATATAGACCTAAACAGCTAGAGCATTTGTTGTGACTGAAAATTACATCACAGTCTCTTCGGCGTTGACTCTGGGATTTGATTTTGCCCATTAGACCAGCTTTCTCATTCCTGCATACTGCATAGATTAAACCGCTTGAACATAAGACGCTTTAGTTGAACATGTAGAGATTGTACTTAAGTTAATATTTTGGTCCACATTTTATTTGTTAAATAAAAAGCACTTACTGTACTGTTGGAAACAACTCTTTTCATGCCTGGAAATTTGGACCGGTTTTCCAGCTCTAATCTCTGGTGACTTGAGAACGCTTTCACTGACTTGGAATATTCATTGTAGTTCTGAATGTCAGTATAACATGTTTCTATCTGGTTTCACTCTGGTGCTTCATGTGTAATGCAATGGCACAGAACATACTTCAATTACATCTTCATCTGTGAAAACACCTACAATGAGTGTTACAAAACCAGATAACTATAGAATTTAGTAACATTAAATACAAAAAAAAAAAACTTACAGAAAATGTCTTTCTTGTCCCATTTCTCCCTTGAAACCACATTTTAGTGCCATTATATTTATTTGCAAGATGGTTTGCAAGAAATGCTGCTATATATGTTGCATTGATCACATGATCCATTGTCGTTCCAGGTACTGATTCTCACTTGCCTCTCTGCCCAAAGTTTTTTGCCATTCTATGAATGAAGAAGTAGTTCGACAATCTGGGAGCATAAATTGCAAGTGGTCCTGGCCATACTGACCCTAAGACAGATGCCATATCTTTTCAAACGCCAAAGATTTTCTTTCATTGAGTTCTGTATTCCATTGACTGTTCGACTGCTGTTTGTGTCTGAAGTACCACCTCATATTCCACCAGTAACAGTGTTGAGGACTTTTCTGATGTTTTTGGCTGTGCTAGTCTGCCTTTCGTGTGTTTCGTATGCCGTACTTCAAACAAAGTAAAATGGGGGGGAAAAGAATTACAAAACAAAACCAAGCCAATCTCTCTCAGACTCTAAATGTTTCTCTGTGTTGGACTCTATATTCTCTGTAGATGTGTTTTCATGCCATAGTGTTAGTGTTTCTGAAGAACGGGTTTGTTTTTCAATATCTCGCTCGTATGCCATCTCTCCTGATTAACTAATTCAATTATATTTGTACGATGTGTATTTTTCTCTGCAGTACTGTATTTCCCTGAATAGATATCCTTGTCATATTTTTAATCATCTATTATTAAAAAAAATATTTTTATATATGCTTTGAGGAGGACGTACTTTGAGCTCATTGCACTCTGTTACTTGTCTTCATGTCTTTGTTTTCTGTTGTGGTCTGTTTGTTCATGCCATCATTGACACAACGGGTGATTTTTGAATGAAACATGAGTGAGCGTTTCCTTGAAATTCTTGCATACAAGTATGGTTCATTAAAAGAAATGCCATACATTTGATTATGCGTGTTCGAAAATACATTTTTGGCCCGACATGGTTGATACAATTCAAAACCAAAAATTATTTTTCAAGATGTTGGCTCATGTACTCACGAGATGATTCCAGGAAATATTTGATGTTCTAGGTTGCTATTTTGTCAGTCATTCGATAAAGTATCCAATCAGCCGTGTTGAACTGTAATGCTGTAAATGTCAATAATAAGTGTTCAAACTCCAGCAGAATTTGTTGATCACACCTTCAGTTCATTCATGTCTGTTTCAGACTGACTCTTAATGTGAGCCCTTTGTAATCTTTAATGGCTAAGGAGGGGGAAAAAAAGGTTCTTGTTGCTTTCTTGGCTTTAATTTTATTTATTCATTTTGTAATGTTTCATGTTGACTTTAAGTGAATTGTTTTATTTGTCTCAGACAGAACATTCTTACCTGAAATATTACACTTTTAACATGCAGAAGAGCCTCATTCATTTTCTGTCCTGAATATAATGGTTATCAGTGGGTTGCAGTATTTTCTCATTGTAGCCAATTTCTTGTACAGTTTTATGCAAATTTCACATGGATGTTTATGACTATCTGCTGCCACAAACAATTTAGAATTTCTGTAGATAGATTACTGTGCAATGGAAAATAAAACGATTTAAAATTCTTTCCTTTGTTGTCTTGCTCATGGTTCTAGTACTTAAATACATTTTTAAAAGTGTCCCATTTTATTAAACATATCAGAATTATTTTTTTGTATGTCTTATAAAGACTTTTGTTTAAGAAGAGCATACCCTTTGCCTGTGATTAGTTGGATGTTGCAGCCTGACCATACCCACTACAGTGATATCAATTATATGATTGTCAGAAAGACAAAGACCTTTGTGGCAATTAATAATGATCGTTACATCCTACAGATCTTTAAAGGGGAAAGAAAAAAGGAAACTTGTTTGTCTCACTTTTGCTGAACGCACCCTTATTGATCATGGAAATGTGATCAGTATTGATATAGCATCTCAAAGCAGTGAGAAGATATGAAAAGGATGTTGTTATACTATAAAAGACCTCAAGGAGGGGTAGTAATACAAGGAAAAATGTTTATCAAACTGCACTGAGGCACGACTCTGGTTTTAGTAAGGAGTTCATGATGAAGGCATTAAAAATCAGATCTAATTTGAAACAACACAATGAAAAACGTTTTAATAAAAAGCATTTTAACAGCATAAACATTTCTCAGTTTGAAGAAACACAATTTTAACAGTATGCATTTTGTATTAACATATAGGGGTCAACTGAGGTTGATTGGGACACATTTTGCAATTTAATTGACTGGGAGTGTCCCAACCAACCTGAATTCGCCTATCATTATAATATTATGAATATGAATGTTTTCTCCAATTGCCAACTGCAGTATTAAAACAGGTTATTTTAGTATCATTTATATAACCTACAATTATAATATTTACAGTTTTTATTTTTATGTTAGTTTAATCATTTTGTTATGCGCTTTTGTCATTTTTAATATTTATATTTACATTTATTTTTATTTGTTTTAGTAATTTTAGTCCTCCATACTAAACTCATTTATTAGAGTTGACCGTTTTTACGTATACGTTTTTCTTCTACTTTTTATTTTTTAATATGCTACATAGGCTACTAGTAACAATCTTAATATGATGTGTACATTGGCGTTTTTTCTAGCCCAATATATATGTATTGCCCAATTTTAAGGCAGGGGGCACCATACGACTGTACCATAAAGTGAATACCACGTACAGCAGCGCTTCTAAATGAAATCCTCTTCCAGCAGCACAGAGGAGACCTACACGCATAGCAGACAGACAGACAGACAGACAGCAGCCAGTGCCGTTAACGTTACCTCAACACCGCAGCTCGCGCGCACCTTTACCTTCTTCGGCTTTGGCAAAAATTCAAGTCACAAAGTTAATAAATTAAAATAAAAATAAATTCCGCCTATCTGTTTTAAGAAGCGATATGCGAGGGTTTCATTTACCTCAAACTTTGACAAACTGACAGGTTTGACAGCGCGTGCCCAGATTCAAACCGTGTCTGCTCACCAACCGTCGCTTAGCTGAGAAAAACCAATCTTTTTGCGCCGCCAACGCGATTACGCTGCTCAGCAAATAGTGGCAAGAAGTCTGAAACCACATGTGCTCGTCTCCAAACCGGAGAGACGCGGTTTCATTTGTCTTCAGAGAGGAAAAGAGTTGGCTTTAAGCCGGCTTTGGCAAAAATTCAAGTCACAAAGTTTTGGATTAAAACAATACGGAAATAAATTCCGCCTATCTGTTTTAAGAAGCGATATGCGAGGGTTTCATTTACCTCAAACTTTGACAAACTGACAGGTTTGACAGCGCGTGCCCAGATTCAAACCGTGTCTGCTCACCAACCGTCGCTTAGCTGAGAAAAAACAATCTTTTTGCGCCGCCAACGCGATTACGCTGCTCAGCAAATAGTGGCAAGAAGTCTGAAACCACATGTGCTCGTCTCCAAACCGGAGAGACGCGGTTTCATTTGTCTTCAGAGAGGAAAAGAGTTGGCTTTAAGCCGTACTGACAGACACAAGGGAAGGACGGTCTCGTGAGAGCGCCGGAGAAGACCATTGGTAATCTACGCGGTGCGTGATATTCACGTTTATTCATGGCACTACTGCTCGAACAGTTGAAATAAACGGGGGAAATGTAGTCTTTGTGGATGGTGATCAATATAGCCACTTCTGACGCTAACTGTTGCCGGTGAATGGCTCTTTAAACGCGGCGAAAGGGGGCGGTAGTTGTGGAGTGTACGGCAATGCCAAGTTGATGGGTCTCGACATTTTCAGTATTAATAAACGCTGAAGTGCCCAGCACCGTCTGTTTAACATTTATGGGTTCGTCGATATTTTCAAAACGTGGAGAGGAATGCTGAACGAAGATGACGTTTTGACTGGGATATTCACGTAAACCGCAGGCGCACGCGCTGTCAGTCACCTGCTTATAAAGGTAAACGCACCTTTACGCTTAAACGCCGTTCAAAATGATGACTAACGGACCCAACATCGTCTACGAATGGCTGAAAACCCTTCAGCTGTATCAGTATGTCGAGGCTTTTGTGGATAACGGATACGACGACTTGGAAGTTTGCAAACAAATCGGAGACCCGGACTTGGATGCCATCGGGGTGTTCATTCCGCACCACCGCCAGCGGATTCACGATGCAGTGCAAAGGTTAAACGATCACGAAAAGGAGACAGCCACCGGGCTTTATTTCACCCTGGAGCCGATGCCTCCGGTCTCACCTATATACACGAGTCGCATGGCAGAGCAATATGAGCCTAGGCTGCGGGGCTCCAGGTCATGGACTGAGCCGAGCAGTGATAGAGCGGCGCGCAGCGTGGGGTACATGGGGGCGTCCAGGAATCTGACGCTGGGGAACCGCAAGGAGCTGGAAATCTACCCCAAGCTGAAGCTGAAGATCATGATCAGGGATAAACTCATTAGGGACGGGATAAACCTTGCCAGGCAACCATACTCTAATAAGGTGAGTAACTGTGTTTACTTTTTGTCCCGCGTCGGTATAAACCACGTGGCCTGCCCTTGAATCAAACATTTGGATTATAACAGCCTCTCTTCGAAACACAAGCTCAATATAGGGATAATACATAGGAACCATGTGATTATAACAAGAGGGTAACAATATTTGGCCGTTTGGCTTGGATGCAGGGATATGGAGGTTTGATGACTGGAACAATGCCTTAATCTGGTTTCCAAATTATGATCCATAGCCCACTGATCGATTTTAGACGCACCCTACGTTTCTAATGGCTTTCTGGGATCAGTAGGTCAGCTAGAATTGATTGGCCTTTGCAGGAAATTCCCTCACATTGCATATATCCACCATTCAACACTGGATAATTTAAACCTGACCCCTCCTTTTTTTCCTTCATTTTTTTGTTTGGGCACTGAGGCTGAAAATTTAAGGTGGCTGCAGAATGAAAGGGAGAACCTCACAGAGGGTTGGGTGTGTGAATATTGCAACCCTGTATCATGTTTAGTATTCATTACACTTTTTTTTAATAGAGATTTAATGAGGGAGATTTGTTTGAGGTAGTACTGGGATTTAGATGTACAAAAACTTAATGCTCTCAGATGACCCCCGGCCTTTAAAGATAGGTGTTTGAGTGTGCACCACAAAGTTTCCTCTTTGGAAAAAAAAAACGCATCTTTCTTGTGTTTTATAGTTCCTAGCAACTGGGTAGTAAAATGACAAAATAAATTTCCAGAAAACTGTACAGCATAAGAAGCTGTTCCATGCATGGTTGTTTTTTTACCTGATCCATTTATTGAAATGAATTGTTGGAGGTGTGCATTGTTTTTAGGATTGTACAGATGGTTTGCTGTATTCAACCATCTGTACTTAAAAGTTACTGTATGCTTTGGTTCAATATCTTGAATTGGATTGGATCATGAATGTTGATGACAAATCAGTTATTATGAAGTCACAGAATCCATGGACATCCTGATTAGTCAAGACAAGAGAGTAATAACTATGACATCATATCGATACTTGAAGTCAGAACAGGTGAAATCTTACTGCCTTAAAGGGGTTTATTCACCCAAAAATGAAAATTCTGTCATTTACTCATATACATGTAATTCCGAATCTGTATGACTTTCTTTCTTCTGTGGAACTAAAAAGAAGATATTTTGAATAATCCTGAGGTTCAAACAGCATTGAACCCCATTAACTTTCATTGTATGGACAAAAATACTGAGACATTTTTCAACATCTTTGTATTTCTCAGAAGGAGTACTAAAATGAGGTTTTATTTTTGGGTGATTCTGATGCCCATTTTTTCATTTAATGAACTGATCATTGATCTCTTTATGAATTGATAGGCAAAAGTCCACACCTTTAAATTAGTCTGCATTGTTCTTACCGGTAAATAAGAAGGAAAAAATAATACCGTATTGGCCCGAATATAAGACGACCCTGATTATAAGCCGACCCCCCTTTTTCCAGATGTACCTTTTGGAAAAAGGCTTTTTAAAAACCAAATCTATTTTTTTCTCAGTAAAACACATTTTGTATTCAATTATTTTTCATATTGCATATTTTTCCTATTTAAATTTTTGTTTTGAAAGTATGGTTAAAAACTGGTAAAATGTACGAACAATCACATTTAAAAAATATACACTTTTTGATATACCATTAAAAAAAAAAAAAAAAACGGTAGCCCATCTGAAATAGGACATTTAGACCCTGAATGTAAGACGACCACGTTTTTTCAGATGTATTTCCAAGAAAAAAACATCGTCTTGTATTCGGGTCAATACGGTAATGGCTTCATCTGACTTTGTTTACAAATCAATTAGCCTACAGCAAATGTCTTTATCCTCTGGTTCTTCACATGTCACACCATGAACAAAATATTCATGATCAGATACCAAAATGGTTGAATAGTTTCCAATTAAGACAAATCAAAGTGCATCTGACTGCATCCTGCAGTACTACAAACAACAGCCCCACAAGTTACGCCTGCTACTACAACTTATGCTCCCTACAAAGAAACATCTCTTCAGACTGATGGTACCCTAAGCCCTCACAGTCTTCCTTTGATTACACACTTTCGTGACATAATGCCACTTTGACTATCGGGTAGAAGTGTACATTTGAGGGCACATAGTGGCCACAAAGGGGGTGTTGACGAGCACCCTTCTGAAACCTAAAATGATGAATGGGACACCCTATGGTGTCGTGGACTTAACAGACACATGCACACTCTGGCCATTGTAAGTCCACAAGTCTGCAAGTTCACATGAAGTGTCCCATTTGAGAAAGGGCCACTGATGTTGTCATTAGTGCTACTCTTCTTCTTTCCTTTCTTCTTTACTTCCTCCTGTGTTTACTTTCCTTGCTTTTTATGCTTCACTATTGCCATCTAGTGATAAGATATGCTGATCGTATCCCATATGTAGATCACTATTTTCATTTTATTGAAGGGTGTAGGGTTAGGTTTGGGTATAGGGTTGGGGGAAGACTTTGAGAATTACGATACAATAAGTCTGCATTTGATTGTATAATTATTTTATGTTTCACTATTAGCTGTCATTTCATACTTCAAAAGATATATACAGTGGTGTGAAAAAGTGTTGGCCCCCTTCCTGAGGTCCCAAAGCTTTAGAAATGGCTTCATAACCTTTTCCAGACTGATAAATCTCAATTACTTTCTTTCTCATTTGTTTCTGAATTTCTTTGGATCTCGGCATGATGTCTAGCTTTTGAGGATCTTTTGGTCTACTTCACTTTGTCAGGCAGGTCCTATTTAAGAGATTTCTTGATTGCGAACAGGTGTGGCAGTAATCAGGCCTGGGTGTGGCTAGAGAAATTGAACTCAGGTGTGATAAACCACAGTTTTAACACGGGGCAAACACTTCTTCACACAGGGCCATGTAGTTTTGGATTTTGTTTTAATTATAATAAATAAAAACCTTCATTTAAAAACTGCATGTTGTGTTTACTTGTGTTATCTTTGACTAATATTTAAATTAGTTTGATGATCTGAAACATTAAAGTGTGACAAACATGCAAACATTTAAAAAAAAAAAAAGAAATAAGGAAGGGGGCCAACACTTTTTCACACCAGTGTATATGCCGAAACGGAAAAAAAAACACAATACACCACCCACGATATGTAGCGCGGTGTTCTTGGTATGAACCGAACCAATCTGAACCATGACACCCCTAATATATATAAAAAGCCTTACAAACATTTAATAAAATAAATTTACTTAAATATTGTTTTATGACATCCATTTGACCTTTTTTGTCTTCACAGGAGACAGAAACAGACAGACATACTGTGGGAAACAGACAGACCCTTCTTGATAGTTTACCTGTCTAAAGAAACAGACTAAATTTAAGTCATTTTTCATGTGAATGTGGGTAACCAAACAGTTGCTGGTCCCCACTGACTTTGATAGTAGAAAAAAAATATACTAGTTTGGAAGTCACTAGGGGCCAGCAACTGTTTGGTTACCCACATTCTTCAAAATAACTTTTGTGTTCAACAGAAGAAAGAAACTCATTCAGGTTTAAGACAACTTGAGAGTGAGCAAATGATGACAGAATTTTCATTTTTGAAAGAGAAAAGAGAAAAATCACTCGCTGCTCTTAACTTAAGAACTGTAATGCAGTTGCTTTAATAAGAATCAATGTATAATTTATACAGTGATGTGTATATAGTGCTTTATTTTTATATTTGTTCATTCAGTTTCTTGAAAAACGCAACTGCTAAATACACCTACTGTACCTGAAAAATAAAGCACTGTTTGTTTTATTTGTATATTATGTGTATTTGTAACATGTATCTTTGTTCTTATTTTTTAATCACAAAGATAAAATAATGACAAAGATTTTTATCTTCGCCTACTTTGGCCTAAATATCTGCCATGCCATTCTATTTTACTTTATATTTTGTTACCTTGTAAGGCTTTGTTTTTAAAATAGGGAAATTACTTGGTTGTACTGCTCAGACAACTTGCAAAATGGTAAAACCAACATGACAAGAGTTGATAAAATCATGATTTTCCTGAAAAAAAAAAATTGGATATGATTTTGCCATATCGCCCACTCCTAGTTCCTTGTATGTGTCTGTTTACTTTGAAATGATAAGCTCACAGCATATGGTCCCTCAGGCAGCCAGTAAACATATGCTTGGACAGAATGAACAGCACAGTTGTGTGGAGTGTTCAATTCATTGTTGATTTATGAGACCACAATATATTACAGTGTTAAATTAGGGAAGTAATTGTAAGGTTTTCAGTTCCCATGTGATTTTGAGATGAGAAACATGTAGTGCTGATGTTTCATGTCAAAGCTTCATTGCTATGGTAGATCTGTATGCTCCTGTGAGGTTTCAGTAGGCTAAATAAACTTAAACTGTGATGATGTATTTGTGTTACTCTCAAGATTGGATTTCGCCATAGGGTGGAACGCACATGTCTGATTTAAAGGGTTAGCTTGACGGCTTTTCAAGTTAATATCAACCTCATGAGTGTTTAGCCACTGTATATGGTCATTGTGAAGTGGATTGTGGAGAACTGTTGTAGATATTATTTTGTGTCTGAAATGCATGTTGCAGTGCAAATGATTTACTTGTCCTTGAGGAAAAATCTTCTGTGGTTTGCTGAATGAAGATGTCTACTGCACACATGCAAACACTCTAACTCTTTGCTAGCAGCTCTTAAGCTGGGCTCACACTACAGGAGTTTTAGGCCGAGAATTGGAGAAAAAATCTTGTTGAGGGCCTTGGTCGGTTCCGATGTTTGGCGCGGATTATTTGGTAATGTGAGGCGTTTGCTGGGGCACTGCCTCAAAAGAGTGTGGCTGTAAAATGACCAAAATAAGTATGATGAGAAAAAAATACATTGTAAAATCTATGGTAAACTATTAAGAAGTGCAAACCTGCAAATGTTATCTTAGGGAGCTATTTCTACCTGATCTAACCCTTTAATTTCATTTTATCCCTGTAACTTAATGTAGGTTGATTAGGTTAATATAGTTGGGTTGAATAAAATCAAATACATTAGATGGTACCACATGAGAAATTGTACATAGGCCTATTCAATGAAGAAAAACACTTAAATGGACTTAAAGGGTTAGTACACCCAAAAATGAAAATTCTGTCATTAATTATTCACCCTCATGTCGTTTCAAACCCGTAAGACCTTCGTTCATCTTTGGAACACAAATTAAGATATTTTTGATGGAATCTGAGAGCTGTCTGACCCTCCCATAGACAGCAACACAACTGAAATGTTCCCAATCCAGTTCATCCACAATTATACGAAACTACGAGAATACTTTTTGTGCGCAAAATAAAAGACTTTATTCAACAATTCGTCTCCTCCGCATCACCCTGGTGCCATTTTGGAGAATATCCGCTGGATGTAAGCAGCGTATGCTATTCTGTGTCAGCTGCGTCACACAGATACGCTGTTTCCATTCAGATCAAATCACAACAACATAGGAAACAGATCAATGCAGAACTTTTGTTTTTAGGCCACACACATATTGCAAGTTTCGGAAATGACATCCACATATTTATGTGGCATTCACTCGTGATTGACATAGTGATAACTATAGCAATGGATGGAACCGGGCCTGGTTGATACGCTTTTATTGTATAACTGTATACAAAAACAACTAAATATAAATGCAATAAATAAAATGATTTAATAAATGCATATTTACAATAAGCACTTAACTCAAATAAGTAGTAAATAATAAAATTAAATAAATAACTAGACAAGGCTGACTATAATCAGCTTGCTTCCATTTAGTGGGATTAGCCTACTCTTCACCTGAATTAAAAAAGCCCTTCTGGTCTTCAGTGATGCAAGAACAAAGTTTGAGCGTGCACTCGCAATATCTGAGTGAGTGCAGAGCCAATTCATAAGAGAACACTTAAAAGCGCACATCCAGTTTTGTGTGAGAGCAAAGGAAAACCGCTTGCGAGTGGGGAGATTCGTGCTTGCGCAATTACATGGCTGCGCTATTGTGTTGCATTACTGTAATGTAGTAAGCCGCCTATTAGGGCTGGACGATATGGCCAAAATTTATATCACGATATATTTCTTAATTTCGGTCGATACGATATAATTCCGATATCGATATGAACACTATTAAAAAAAGCCTCAACTTTTCTGATGCCAGTCCTTTCCCTTCAGAGAAACATTCATATAAAACACCCGCGACGCGTTTTGATTTTGAAACGTGCAGTGCTCATGTTTATTCAACGAAGTCAAACACCACAAATAAATCAATGTATGGAAAACACTGGTAATGTATATCGGATATGTGTCACCGTTATTTAAAAAAATGATATCACGATACATATTGATATTGAATTATTGTCCAGCCCTACCGCCTATATTGACCATGCCAGGATCCGCCACTGCCAGATGCAGTGAGAAATTTAAATTTAATCAAATAAAGCCAATCAGAAGATATCTAGTATGGGGGGCACCTGTGGTGGCCAACCTGATTTTTGTGGTGGCCAGTGCCACCCCTGGACACCATGTAGACCCGCCCCTGGACCTTGGCCACTACTGACCTAAGCTTGGCCACCCCACTCACAACTGCAGTTTTTGTCCCTCTTTTTCTTGATAAGAAATGCATTTATTAAGACACAGAACCGCCGTATCTCTGCACAACAAACGGGAGACTTTTTAGACGTGCACTTCAACTTTGCAAGTCAAACGAGTGCAGAATATGTACAGGTGCCAAATGAGCTTCAGTAGAACAACAGTGAACTGCGCGGTCTGATGAAATGCTGTTAGGCTGTTAGTTAAACTTAGGGTGCTTTCACACCTGGCCTGTTGTTTCGTGGCTATATCACAATTTATGATGGGTAATTACGTAAGTTCGGTGAAAAGCATTAGCTTTGTTGTTTTGGTAATATCTCAAAATGAGCACGTGAGCACGTCTTTGTCATTCAAAAATCAAAGCGCACTTTTTTTATTTTATAATGCCATCTTATTGCTCTTCTTTGTAGGTGCATTTAAAAAAAAAATTCCCAATCAATCCTGGACTCCTGCTCAAAATTGATAAATTATTATAACAACAGCTACAAACCCCCCGCCTCCCCCCCCCCCCCCCCCCCCAACAATAAGCCCGCAAAGTTGTTATTGTTCCATCCTGATGGATGACATTCGTGACAGCTAAGTGAAATCCCGGAAAATAAACCCTGGAACTTTGACCAATGAGAGAACGGTTTACTCGCGCGTGACTTGTATTAACAAATTTGATCCGTTTTGAAACTTTGCCGTGTGAAAGCGAACCGCACCAAGAATAAAAAGCAACATTGTAATAATTTTAATCCCGGTTTCGGAACAAAGCAAAGCAATCGATCTACAGGTGTGAAAGCACCCTTAGAAAAACAAACTTTCCTGTCCTGTCAGCCATTTTGCTGTGCTCACGGTGCACACTCTTCAACTCTATGTGAATATGCAGTGCACGCTCTCACTTCATAAATAAAGCACAGAAGAAAACTATGAGCATAGTACAAAGTCGTAGTTCTGCCGTCATTACGTCATGAAATTACCAAAAATTTAAAGCATAAAATAACTAATTTTACATTCTTGTATTTATGTGCTGTTGACTTCTGCCCTTTTTCCCATTCTTGCACATGGGGATTTAAAAGAGAACAGTAATTTTAATCCCGGTTTCAGAACAAAGCAAAGCAATCGATCTACAGGTGTGAAAGCACCCTTAGAAAAACAAACTTTCCTGTCCTGTCAGCCATTTTGCTGTGCTCACGGTGCACACTCTTCAACTCTGTGAATATGCAGTGCACGCTCTCACTTCATAAATAAAGCACAGAAGAAAACTATGAGCATAGTACAAAGTCGTAGTTCTGCCGTCATTACGTCATGAAATTACCAAAAATTTAAAGCATAAAATAACTAATTTTACATTCTTGTATTTATGTGCTGTTGACTTCTGCCCTTTTTCCCATTCTTGCACATGGGGATTTAAAAGAGAACAGTTTTTTTTGTACAGAGTTCAATTTAGGTATGATAGAACTTTTGCAATTAATTTGTTTTGACAACTAAAATAATGTGTTAAACAATCACTGTTGACTTTTTCAGAGATCATTGATTATAATTCAGTGAAGGTTGACTAAACTTTGAACTTTGTAGTTATCTGCATGTTTCATCCATGAGTATTCATTGATGGAGAACAAGCTTTTGGTGGTGTTGAGAATCAGAACCAAGCTGACTGAGCAATAAAGCTGTAGTGAGCCCCTTTATTAAAATGCTTGGAGGTGAGGAATAATACTTTTATTTGATCTAATTCACAACTATCTCAATTACAATTAAGTACAAATTAATTGTATTCAGTTGTGTTTTAGGGACTAAAACCATAAAGGCATTTATAATCAAACACATTTTTTTTATTGAAATAATGAAGATTTCTGTGCCACCCCAGACTGAATGCTGGCCCCTTCCTGGCCACCCCTATGAAAACATCCTGGCTCCGCCACTGCCTGAGGCACTCCCTCTGGCATGATAATAATATCTTGTAGTATGGGATGCACCACGATTTTCAAATCTTGTAGTGTGTGCATGTTTAAGATTTGAGGGAAGAAAATCTGTGAAGATTCTCCTTATGTGTGTGCTGCAACCACGTTTCATAAGGTTAGGATTTTTAAACTCCTGTAGTGTGAGCCTGGCATTAATATATCTTTTGACAGGCTGTGGAATATTGTCTCCTCACACGCCAGACCATAATCCTTTTCATACCATCACAAATGACCTTAGGGGAGCGATAAATACCCATAATGCTTTCCTTCACTATAGAATTTATTTAATGATGTTTAATGATGTTAATACACACAGACACAAAAAAATGTATATCACTTTTTTTGTTTAAAAAGAAGGTTATTCTTTTTAAGGTTAAGGTTATTCTATTGTAAAAATCACAATCACACGTCACTGACTATTATTCTGGATGTCCTTGTAAAAAGTTATTTTTCATCCACATCTCAAAAAAACAGCACTCTGTCATTTAGAGACCCTCCCTGTTTCTTTGTGTTTTCTGCAGAAGCATCATGCCCATTCAAAGCGCGCTAACTAGATTTTAGATGCAATCATTTTATTTATTTATTTTTTAAATGGTGACTTTTCACAGGGGATTTGCATTTAACTAAAAATTATATCTACCACATATGTTGCTCAAAACTCTTAATGTTTTTTTTCCCCTTCATTGTGAAACAAAAATGTTAAAGCTACTCTTTTTCCATAAAAAAATTAGTTAATTGGGAATTCTAATCATGACTGTCATGTTATGATGTAAATTTCAATTTCAGAAGGGTGCTTACGAACATACAAGGTTCTACAGTGCGACCATTTCAGTCACATTTGCGACTGAAAACTACTGCGTGCAACTATTAAAAAATATTTAGGAGCACCTGTGTGACTGACCCGATCAGCATATTTGTGTTTGTGATCAGGGGAGTGTCTAAGGTTTCTACTTACAACGTGTTTTTGCAGCGTTGAGTAATGTATCACAATAGCAGACATATCTGTTGATTCTTTGAAAGCAATATTATTCAGAATCCACTCACTGCTCAAAACACTGTAGTTTTGTTCAGTGCTGAGTTTTGCAAGCTCACGAATCCTCTCATTATAACGAAGTGTGGACAAGATTTAATTAAGAGAGTCATTGTGCAGTGTGCTTCGTTGTTTATAATGGGACTTTGTGAGATCGCGATGAACTAAGATGAGTAACAGCTTGAGTTTGCAAATGTGATACGGATTTAATACAACAGCTCAATAAACAAGAAGTTAATATTAAGTGACTTATATTGTCTGACTATAACATTGTTGCCTGATTTTGCTCTATTTCATCAACGAAAACAGTTTCAGTCACAGCTGAGCACGCTGTGTGTCTCCAAGCAAACACAGCTGTGTTTCATTTAAGGAATGTGCGTTTTTATCGAATCTAGTGAGTCAATGATTCAATTACCCATTCATAAAGACAGTCACTAGCTTCATTCCTGAATGAATCAGCCGTTCGAACGAATCATTTGAATGAATGATTCAGTGATAAAATCAGTGACTTTTGGTTTCATTTTTAAAGTATAATTTCAGATATTTAAATCATTTAATATTTCTATATATAAAATTTTACCTTTAAAATGTTAATCTCAACATGAGTTTATTAATTTAATTGTACTCATGCAACTTCTGAGCCCAATTAAACGTCTGAAAATACACCTACAAGCCACTTTTATGTTCTTCTGTGCCACCTCTGTAGTACAAATTAATTTTGTTTGGTAACTTATGATTGGTAACTTATTCATCTTATTCTACTTGTTCTTATTCTATTGGTTTAATTCGAAGTTTTAAAAAGTTTAAATAAATTTGAGTTTGACATAAAAAAAATGACATTCAAATATCACCTCGTAATGGGAATGCTAATTTTTGATCAGAACTTTTGATTATTGATCAGAAGGTGCTCCTGAATTTTTTGACTGTGCTCCTAATTTTGTAAATTAGGAGAAGAGTAAATGTAGTGTGTCATGCCTTCGTAGCTACTAAGTGCACTTTTGCCAGTTCTGCGCTGATGAGGGCTCCACTGAGCCACTACCTATGAGGAACTATATATGACCTAAGTAGTTACTGTATATCGGCATGAAATGAAAATTCACACTACCAATTTTATAAATGCATATTATTGAGAATTGGTCATGTTTTATTGCCACTAGCGCACCTCAAAAATTAGATGGATGGAGAACCTGTTTTCCTCCAGAGAGTAGGGGTGCTCCGATTGATCAGCTACCGATCACTATCAGCCAATAATCACGTTGAGATGATTGATCGTGGTCTCTAAAAGGCCGATCTAAAAAAAAAACGATCTCAAGCTGATGACGTTGCCGTAAGAGGTTTGGCATGACATGCAGCGGCTCAGTCTCTGTCTGGCGCGGGTGAAATAATTATAATGCTGAAGGTGAGGTAATAACAGATGATTGATCGTGGTCTCTAAAAGGCCGATCTAAAAAAAAACGATCTCAAGCTGATGACGTTGCCGTAAGAGGTTTGGCATGACATGCAGCGGCTCAGTCTCTGTCTGGCGCGGGTGAAATAATTATAATGCTGAAGGTGAGGTAATAACTTGTAAAGTAATTTGAAAACCTTGTGTGAGACGTAATTTCACAAACAGCGTGAGTGAATCACCGCTCGCTCTCTCTCGCTTTCTCTCTCAAAATGCGCAAATGGCTTCAAATCACCACACATCGCATCTGTCCATAAGCGAGCTGCACGCTGCACAGTTGACACAGGAATAGTTACTTGCACAGTCGAGGCAGTGTCACATCATCACTAAAGTTTACAAATTGCATTTCTTTTTAATTCTTGCCAGTGTTTAACCATTCAGCGCTCGCGCGCTCTCCTGGAGACCGTATGCTCATGCACACTCGCAGCGCACACACATAACGCCAGGTTCACATTACTCTGTTTGCAGTGCATACTTGGTGCGTATTTTTTCCGCGCTCATGTTTACCGATTAAATGGTTCACTGCACACGGTTGCGGTCCGGCAGTGCGTTCCAGTAGCAGTGTGTCTGCAGCAGTGCAGCGATCGTTTCCACACTGAGTCTATTGTTGCGCTGCAAGTGCTGAATTTAAGTAACAGCGCATTGTTTGCAGTAAATATGAACATGGATTGACACGAAAATGTAGTAATTACACCATAAATGCCTATTATTAAAGTCTACTGTGTTTCACAGTCAACACATATGGCTTTTTGGCTAGGTTTAAAGGGAAAGAGCGCTTTTAGATAAGGCAATGATAGATGGGACTCCTGGAGGTAAGAAAACATAGTTCTTTATGAACCGCAGGATTGCTTGTAATAAAGATTTAAATGCAAAAGAAAAGGCAGTAGAGCTGAGTATTTCTGTCAATGGTAAGTTTGTGATAGCGTAAGAAAAGGAGTTTAAATGTTTTGCCAATTGCTTGAGCAACTTAATATATAAATCTAGAAGTAAATGCAAAAGTAAAAAGCATTGAATAATGTGTTGATTGTATTTATTGTTTAAACATGTCTGTGAAAGATTGTATTACTGCACTGTGTAAAAAAAAGCATTTTCAGTGACAATGTTTGGATTTTAAATCAAAATAATGGATAAATGTTGTGTTTGTGGTAAACAGCCACGGATCAGTAGCGGACTCTTGTGTGAAAGCACAGTCTGTGCTGCTTCCCCTCTCACAAGAGTCACATAAGAGGGGAATTCCCCCCATTTAAAAAAATTAAATTCAGGTCCTGAATAAATGCCCAAAAATCCTGATTGGAGTATCACTATAAATAGTTATAAATGATAAAAAGAAGGCTTTAAAAAGATCGGTATCGACCGATACTGCTTTCTGTGATCGGCGATCAGTGATCGGCCTCAAAAATCCTGATCGGAGCACCCCTACCAGAGAATGTTTTTGCTTTCGAGCTCTATTGTGGTGGCTTCAATATTGTGGACAGAAATAGAAGAGGTTCAGAGATGCATAGGGAAATATGATTGTTCGGCTTGCATATGGAAGCTTTAAATTATTTGATTACATTTTGTATTCATTGTATTGAGTTTGATTCTGTAAATGTCAGCATTTCCATGTTATGTAAATGGAACTCATAACTCTGAAATCAGATTTTGTTAAATCGGCTTCAGATTCCCCTCTATTCGCCCACAAGACCTCCCACAATGCTTTACTTCCATTAGACAGCTCTGTCAGTTTTTATTTGAGTTGAACTTCAGTCAGTGTGCTCAGCCATGGACAGGACGTAATTGTTGGATTACCAATATGGATTTTACATTAACAGAAATACTGGCAAATTGATACTAAGAGCTTCGCAGTCAATCGTGTTTGCTCTGTCTGTAATTTGGTGAGACATAAGAATAGTGCTTGATAAATAGTGCACAAAATATGAAAAATAATATACAGTAAATGTGCTGTGGAGTAACAGCTACACTTATAAATGTACATCAGCGCATACACTAGCTAAATTTTTACATCAATTTAGTTGAAATTGGTGCCATTTCTTCAGATGAAAGGCACTAAAAGCAAGCAAGCAGGTTTTAACATAAATGAGCTGAAATCCTCAAAATAGTCACATAGTTAACATAGTATGAGCTGTTCTATGAAAGATTATAACTTATGTATGACTATACTGATGTGGCTACTAATTGTTTTACAGGTTCCTTGAGTTCTTTATTTGCATTATTTTGCTTAACAGCTCAATTGTTTGTTGTTTTTTGTCAAATTGACCTCTAATACTAGTTGTTGTTGAAAGAGTGCTGTTTATGATGACACTGCAAATCTGCATGTGGCGGAATGACATCTGTCAATACTAGGGGTGTAATGATATTCAAACTGATTCGAAAAACCGCGGTACACTCTTGGCCTACCCCGCCCCCTGCTGAGACACCTCAAACACGTACGGGCCATGATGGTTTTTAATTGCTTGAATCACTTTGAAAAGGAAGGTACCATTAAGGGCAACATGTGCAGAAAAAATCTGTCATATAGGCTACATAAAATTATAATGAGAACACGACTTTGTTTCAGCATGTTGATATGGAAAGAATACATCCAGAGTTATATCTTCATGAATGGCACAGTCGCTTGTGCAGCCTCTCAGCCGTTTGTGGAACTCTTAAGTTGCAATTTTTTGTTTATGTATTTTGTGCATATATTATTTATCTCATATAAGATGCAATTTGTTGAGTTACGCTCCAGTAAAGCGCTTCATTGTAGGCATATTACGTTGATTATCTCTTCAGCGTGCAGCACGAGCAGCACAAACAACAATGCAGAATTATGAATGCAGAATAACTATGACTGGGACTATCATATACATAACATTAAAATTAGGACACTATTATAATAAAACATTGTGAATTTTTAGAGTTGATTTTTTTTTTAGAGTTTTGTTGCTGTGTTTTGCTGCAGGATTGTGGCCATTGTGTGTAATTCTACATATTTCTGCAGGTTTTGCGTAACAGCTTGACAGCTCAACATTTATTGAGCTGTGCATTGAGAGTAATATGGCTGTAGAACTACACCATATGGCACAAACACATTCATGTCATGTGTTAACAACGAATCTCCAGGCATCATATAACATGTCAAAAGAATGGCCCAACTGGGAGATTTTAGTGTTGGTGCACATTCTGTTAAGTTATTAATTAATGCAGCGCACATAGGCACACAAAAAAAGAAAAAGGGTAGGATGCATGTAAATAAATACAATGAAGTGTTTGAGAATAAGTACAAAAGGGCATAATTTTTTCTGCTCTTGCTGTTTGTTAAAGCCATTAGGTTAAATTCATTGCTGTACTGTTAATGTGACATTTACAGGTGAGAGTGCAGTGAGATGAAAGGTAGAGAGGCCTTTTTTCTCTCTCTGTTATCGCTGAACATTCTTCCCACCTGTTTTGGAGTTCTTTGAGACTTCCCTATATGTTTCCATGGTTACATTTACATAAACACATTCCACCAAAGAGAGGGAAGTGGGGGTTGATGGCATCTAATTACCTGTGATTTATGACGCTCTTTGACAGGGTCTGCACAAGACACATTTATTCAGCTTTAATCCCTATTATACCATTAATGTCCACATTAAGGTTGGTGTGTGCGTGCTTGTCTGCTCACTGAGTTTTGCTTTTCTTTTACGGCAAATTGAATTCTGAATCCATATGTACTTTTCTTTGATTTTTGACAAGTGCGATGATGACTGCTGATTTTCAGACAGATTCTGTTCAGTGTACAGAAAACGAGGGAGGACAGATGAAATAGGATGGGGATGGTGGTTGCCATGGCAACATTTAGTGGTAGTTTTTGTTCTGGGATTGTAAAGGGGTGGATTTTAACAATCCAGCAATTTCAACTTCTATCATTAGATTACGGATATTATAATTTCCTAGAATTTTCGCAGTAAAATAACTTTATTTAGTTATTTATTTTGTTGTAGTAATAGGTTTTCAGTGTTTTATGAAGGTTTGCGCAGGGCCTGTGGTGCTGTTTGCTTGTGTGCATCTCTGCATGTCATGCAGTTTGGGTGCTCATTTTAATTCTTACTGACTGCCAAAGGACACTGAACATAGTACTGGACACACACTCATACACATACATACTGAGTCCCATAGGCATATTTTTCTGCCACACTATGTGAGTACACAAAAAATGGCACACAATTCAGCTTATTCTGTTTTTCCACTGACATGTAAATTGACCAGCCACAGTTGGTTTTGTTTTTGCATCCTGTTTAGGGGTGTGTTTATATGCAATAGAAGATAGTAGTGAAAAAAAAATCTAATAATAGTTTGGCAACTTCAAGAAATCAGTGGAAAATTTGTTTAGATTTTATTAGAATTTCTGTGCATCAAATATTGATTGTTTCACAGGCATATCAGTTCTGCTCATAGAGATCCTAGAGACAGCCTAATAAATGTCTCAAACAAATCCAGTTTAGTTCTTCTTATAAAGCTCTCATTGTTTCAGCTTGGTACCTTTTTAACACAGTTTCGATTCCAGGGAGAACAGTGATAATATTCATCTGCGATCTGCTCAGCTCAGTGATGAGTTGATGGAACATGATTTGTTGAAATCCACATGTAAAGGCCAATACACTGAGGCACCAAAAAAATGTCATGTAAATATCAGGCAGTGAATCATCAGTCCGTTGGTCTGATGATCTCAGTTTGTACAGCAGTGAGTCCTTCTCGCTGAAGAGAAAAATAAATGCTTTCAGGCTTCTGAACAGCTTTATAGCACCTAACCTTTGCTGTTAAACTCTCCAAACTTGCAGTAACAGTTGGTTGTTTGCACTAATGCATTTGTTTTGTGTCTCTGCTACTGGCCATGTTTCTACAGATGGAGCCAATGGAATAATAGAAATAAATAATTTTGCCAGTAATTAAATCAGAATAATTTATTTAGAGCATCATTTACCTTCTACTTGATTATTTAATATCTCATTACGCTCTGCTTCTGTGCTTCCATTCTTCTCAGGCGCCTGGCCGTCAGCCCTGCATCCACGAGATGTGACCTTGTTCTTCGTAGCAGAGAAAATTTACATTTCAATATGCATGAAGGAGCAAATAAACAAAATCTGTAATTGTAATTAGGGGATGGCAATCAGAGCTATCTAATGACAGGGGTTGGGAAAGGACAGGTGTGTAACGTAAATCAACAAATGACAATAATTTTAGAGCAAATGCTTGGCAATTGCAAAAGGGGGACATTTAAGGGTTGATTTGAATATCCAAATACCTGCACGTATCCAAACATAGATCATTTACATGTCTAGGTACCAAATCCATCCTATCTTTGTAAAAAAGAAAAAGGGGGACAAACGATTGTATTCAAAGCACTTCGTTAAATGTATAATTCACCTAAAAGTGAAAATTCTGTCATTGTTTACTGACTCTTAAACACCAAAGTAAAAATACTGGTTATTATTATTATTATTATTATTATTATTTATCCTGCAGTTGCAAAGAATGTAATGCTTTCAAGATTAAAAAATTAAGATGACATAATTTTCATTTTTGGGTCAACAGCTTCTTTAAGAAAAATAATCTGCATTTAGAAAGGCCATGAAATGCGGTACAAGTAGCATAATCATTCCGTAAATCAGATGGATGAATCAGACGAAAATGTTGCACTATCAGCTGAAACCTGCTGAATCATTTATGTAACATCAGAAATGCAGCAGAAAAATGATATCTGAGTAAAATATTCTTTGACATTTATGGTGTCACTGGCCTTATTTACGATGACTGATTGTCCAAGAACAATGTACATGTTCTTTAAAGAGCCAGAGGTTATGACTGAATTGAAACAAAGCCATTTGCGGTTTCTGGCAAATATTGCCTTTGGCGTGTGTTAGATCCATTAGACATGATGGAAAAAGAATGAAAGGTCAGAGGTTGTAACATTAACAACACATTCAATCAGATACAGAATGTATAGTGCTATTGCTTTGTATCACAGATGTGATTTGAATCTGTGTTAGCAGTAGGGCTGCAACAAACGATTATTTTGATAATCGATTAATCGTTCTAATAATCGTTAGATTAATCGATTATCAAAATAATCATTTGTTGCAGCCCTACTGCTAACACAGATTCAAATCACATCTGTGACACAAAGCAATAGCACTATACATTCTGTATCTGATTGAATGTGTTGTTAATCAATTATTTCGCTGATTAATCAGTAGACATTTATTGATTATTCAGCTTTTGCAATTAGTTAAAATATTGAGTTATACATATTCTAACAAATAAATTAAGGTAATTACTTCAGCTTTTGAAAGTCATATTATGTAATTACAGTTTAATACAGTTTATACAAATAAATATATTTGGCACACAAAATGAGATGGCAGAGAAACTCTCTTATTCACCATTTAATTAGATATATAAAAAAGTAGCTGAATGACACATCATTCTGCCTAAAATCTCTTTTTGTAAGTCATATGGATAAGAAACTAAATAAAGGTTAAGTGGTAAGACGTTTCGTTTTTGGATAAACTATTTTATTCACAACATAATCTCTCTAAAATACCTTATAGGGTTATGATAATCAAAACAGTCCTGAGCTAGATCAAGCTTTGATCTCTGCAAACCAAACTATAACTTTAATTAAATGTTTTTTTCCCCCACTAATAAAAATATTTTATCATTAGCTAGCTCCACACTGGAGAGCTGCTTTATAACAGAAAATCAAGTTGTATTTCTAACTGAAAGTGACACTGACTCTGGTTTTTCATGTTTAATACTGTAAAGCTGCTTGATTTAAGACTATATATTGCATAAAGTCAGTGTTTCCCCTAGGTTTTGCAGCAGAAAAAATATATTCTGTTTTTTCAATTTACATTTTTCTGGACTCCTTTTTAATGGTTAAATAATTTTATTAATCAAAAAGCATGTCTGATTAATTATAATCTAAATTAATTATCATGAAACTTAATTTAACATCAATTTATTAAAAGTTTAACACAGATTACATGTTTAGGGTCCTATGAAATGTTTTATTTTTTCCAACCTTATGTTTTATTGTTACCAAATTCTGTGTTTTAGCATGTCTAATTATTTGAAAGCATAAAAACAAGATTCATTTATTCTTACAGTAGCCTTATGATTTTTTCCCCTTCAGAAATTCTGTGTTGTGTATTTACATTTTTAAGGCATAAAACATTCATTTAATTTATCTTTTAAATAATGAAAATTAAAAATGTAATTTTTTGGAAAATAAAGAGGATTTAATATTACAGTTAAAACATTGAAGAAATATTGTATGATTATTCCTTACAAATAAGGTTTTAATAATTTTAGTAGTAGTAGTAGCCTATTACATACATTCTACTGAACAACAGTAATATATTTCTGCCGCATTGTCTTCAAGCTAAACCGAACTTGTATTTTGACGGGTTGCCGTGAATACCTTTACATTTCTGTTTGTATGTGATATGAGGATAGTTTTACTCAAATGAAACGGTCAAATGCTCATGAAGTGACTCTCAGAGCAGTTCTGGAGATGTTCATATTTATGTCCTCATTAATGAGACGGCAGATGCTGAAATCACCGGAAGCGTCACGCACACTTCAGTGCGAGTAGTAAACAAAACCGCGTGTCTGTGCCATTCATTAACACACAGAATTCATATTTAAATAGTCGTTTTGCGGCTTAATATTTACAAATACTAGTGGGAGTGGGACTGTGCTCAGTTGTGTGTGCGCATGCTTGTGTGTGCGCGCATCGGGGCGGAACTCCGCTGTGCGCGATACAGAGAGCGCGACCATGTAACGTAGAGACAGAAATTACATGCCGTCGTGTAAATAAGAAAACAAGGCTATTTAGTTTGTGTAATAAAAGAAAAGGTCACTTTAAATGACTTCTGTGGTGATCTGGCACTATAGAGAACATAAAAGTAAATAAAATTAACTTGATCTTCAAGGGGGCGGGGTGCCCCCCAATATAATGGCAGGGGAAACACTGATAAAGTACAATATAAATAAACGTGATGTGACCGGACTTTACTGGAGTACTGCAGAGCTCGTGCAACATCTACATTGCTGTAATCAGATGTGTTTTAAACTGCTGCTTTCTCACCGCTGTCAGTTTTTGATGTGTTTATTTTGTTATTGAGAGGAAAGCGCGCAGAATATATTTACATATTCATCCAAAAGCCACTCAGCAGCCTAGGTTCGGCCTTGGGCTTCTCTTGAATTGCAACAGGAGAGCTGAATTACAGTCTTGCGCTACAGCGCCACACTGGTCAAACCGCGTTATCGCAGGCTCTTACATTAGGTCATACGAGATCAAATGACTACTCGACAACAAAAATAATTCATATATATTCTGGACAATTTTTTATTGTCGACGTTGACGATAATGTTGACTAATCGTTTCAGCCCTAGTTGGCAGTGTTTCATTGTTTAATGATGTGATGGAGGAAAAGCCAGTCAGAAGTTTGATGGTTTTGTTGAGAGACTTTAGTACATACGAGCTCATAAAGGACTATTCTGGCTTTTGAGCTGCTGCTTTGTCACTAGTCAAGGTCACCATAATAGAGGCATAGCATCACAAAATGTTTTCATAACATGATGTGGGTAATAATGATCAGGTTCTTTCACCAAATGACTGCTGCTTATAATAAACATGGGTAGATTTTCGTGTGGTTACATTGTGAGGAATGATTGAAGAGGATTATTGTATTTGAATTGAATCAATTTAGTGGAGAAACAGTTCCTTGATTACATTAAGACTGGATTGATTGGCAGTATAATTTCATTAGATATCATTTTGGTTGTTTGCAAGCTGTATATTGATCATCTGATGCTCTTTACTCTGCGCTAGTAACAGCATTGTTTCATATATATTTATTGTTTCTGCAACGACGTCGTTGTTAAAGTTCATAATGTGTACTTATAATGTAGGTAAAAAATCATTAAATATATCCAGGTTTATGAAAATGTGAATAATGTGCAGACTTGGGAGCTGTTGATCATTGATTTTGTGGTTATTTTCTCATTTATATGAATCTTTTTACTTGAAATGTTATATTCACAATGAAAATTGTATGGCCCTGTTTATACACTTACAGATATTTTTAACATTTAAAAAAAAAAAATTTAATTAATATTTTTAAAACAAGGGTGTATTATATTGAGCAGAAGTGTTTTAAAACATTTCAAAAACATTAAAAAAAACTTACTGACCCCAACTTTTAAATAGAGTACCTGTTTTTCCTCACTCTCTCTCCTATTTGTTTGTAAAGGCACAGATAAGAACTGTTTAGTTCCTGGTCTCCAGAGTGTACTACTCCTACTTAGTGGTCAACCGATATATCGCCAAGGCTGATATATCGGCCAATATTTGGCATTTTTCAAATATCGGCAGATATGTTTTTCTGTTTGGTTGATGCGTTCGAGGCGGGACTTTTAATTTGACGGCGCTGAGAGCAGCAGCGCCTGAGCACACAGTGGTCACATTCTCCCTCATGTTCGCCGTCGTCGTTAACAGTTCTGTCTAAATACGGATAGAAGTCTGTCTAATAATCAGATAGAACGGTTAAACAAAGGAATTAAAATGTATACAGAAAGTATTATAACGATTGCTTTTATATTATTGGCAATAGAGAACTTTTTTAGAGAGCTTTTATATTATTAGAAAAATGAGAACTTAGTTTAGTAAGCCACTTTCTGTACGTGTGCTTCAGATGTGTGCTCTCAGAAAACCGTATATCAGAAGTTTAAACTCATATGGTTTAAAACGCACGATAAACATGATAATTAGAACCAAAACAGATGTTTTTAGCAGGTACGAGCTGTAGTGGCGCAGCTCTATTCTGGAAAAGGGAGCAGGGAGCAGCAGCTCATTTGCATTTAAAGAGACAGGCCCAAAAAACAGTGTGTTTCTGCTTCCACTCAAAATAGGCATTTTCAGAATGATATAATAAATGATCTGTGGAGTATTTTGAGCTGAAACTTCACCGACACATTCTGGGGACACCAGAGACTTATATTACATATTGTAAAAAGGGGCATAATATGTCTCCTTTAAAGAATTTTCTTCTGCTCACCAAGCCTGAATTTATTTGATCCAAAATACAGCAAAAACAGTAACATTTTGAAATATTTTTACTATTTAAAATAACTTTTAAAACTACATTTTAAAATTTAATTTATTCCTGTGATTTCAAAGCTGTATTTTAGCACCATTACTCCAGTCACGTGATCCTTCAGGAAATCATACTGACTCAAAGCTTTTGAATGGAGTAGTGTATAATGCTACAAAAGCTTTTTATTTCAGATAGATGATGATCTTTGGATCTTTCCATTCATCAAAGAATCCTGAAAAAAATTTACTTAACTGTTTTAAATATTGATAATCAGCAAATCGGCATATTAGAATTATTTCTGGATCATGTGACACTGAAGACTGGAGAAATGATGCTGAAAATTCAGCTTTGACCACAGCAATAAATTACATTTTAAAATATATTCAAATAGAAAGCAGTTATTTTAAATAGTAAAAATATTTAACAATTTTACTGTTTTGCTGTACTTTGGATCAAATAAATGCAGGCTTGGTGAGCAGAAGAGAATTCTTAAAAAAATAAATAAAAGATTAAAAATATTACTGTTCAAAAACTTTTGACTGGTAGTGTAGGCTGATTATTCTTATAGATTGAAACAAATGTGCTTTAGCCAGTATACAGAGTATAGCCATGAAAGGTGCTCTGAGTTGCTGCAGAAAAAAAA
>NW_015505194.1:1238535-1276173 GCF_001515645.1 Sinocyclocheilus grahami
CATCATATGACCCCTTTAAAGGGTTAGTTCACCCATAACAAACAAAGGCCTCCTGTAGCGAATCAATGCGTTTTTGTATGAAAAATATCCATATTCAAAACGTAATAAATCACTTTAATGTAGCTTGTGCTCACTGTTGTAAACAGAAGCAGTTCCGGGCTGATGACGCATGAGGTCAGCGCTATTCGCTATTCGCAATAAAGCTTGGAATAGCCAGGACAAATTTTTTTATATAACTCCCACTGGGTTCGTCTGAAAGAAGAAAGTCATATACACCTAGGATGCCTCCGAGGCGAGTAAAACGCAGCCTAATTTTAATTTTTGGGTGAACTAACCGTTTAAGCAAAACATGGTCAGGTCAACATGTCTGAATAACTTTTGGTCCCAAATTTATTTTATCAATTTTACTGGTAGTCCACTGTATGAAGAATTTTTGGGTATATTATGTCAGTTTATTTAGCTTTACTCACTTACATAAATGAACTATAGTGTCCTGCACCCACTAGTAAAAAAAACAAATAAACACACACACACACACGTATGGTGTCTGAATAATTTTTGGTTTGACTGTGGATTAATTCTTGTTAAAACTACGAAGTAATTCAGTCAAGAGCAGTGAGTGATTTTCTTTCATTTTCTTGAATTAACATTACAACAGCTAGTAAATTATGTGCGGTCACTTTAAGAGACAATGCATCCATTACAATGATACACATCAGATTTCTTTCTCCACCGTTTACTTTCACTTAAGACATAACCGACAGTTTTTTTCGAGGAGACTCTCCAAGACAGGTATTTTGACAATTTTGTATGTATTTGTTACAAGAAAAAAAGAAACTAGATTGCAAGTGATTTTGTAATTTAGTTTATTTTTTCTTGTCTTCACCACCTGGCTACTGTTGTAAAATGTTGAGAGATTCAAACAAAAAATAAATAAATTAGAAAAAACAAAAAAAAACAACTGCAAGTAATGTCACTAGCAGAAGCGCAAGTGCAAGTCTGCAGCCAGACCCTCTTGAACGTTTCTCTCAGGCCCCGTCCACATGGAGACGCGATAAGCTGTAGAGGCATACATTTTGTATCGTATAGGCATTTCGTCCACATGGATCCGGGATTTTGGGTGAGTGAAACTGATATTTTTTTAAACTGGGTCCCAGAGTGGATAAATCTGAAAACACCACCCTTGCGTTTTTGTGTGGACAGCAAATCCGTATATTTTCTGAAACGATGACGTCATCAGGCCACGTCTCGCCTAGTGCTGGGCGGTATGACCAAACATTTATATCACGGTAGTTTTTAAAATTATACCGGTTGCACGGTACATGACGGTATTTTTATTTTTTTTTTTTCATGCATGATAGTACTGGGCGGTATGACCAAAAATGTATATCTTGGTATTTTTCCAAATTATACCGGTTTCACGATACATGATGGTATTTTTTTCTCATGCATGACCGGGTGTTAACCATATTTTCTACAGATTGAGAGCGGAAATACTGCAGTATATTGACTTAGAATGCCCTATTTTACTGTCATGATGAGTGAATATTGTCAAAAAATACCACACTAAATAGTGACTAAACACGACCCCTTTTAATACATGTTAACCAGGAGTCACTCATTCAGTGAAAACAGACCCCTTTCAAACAGTGTCGCGTTCCGAACGTTTTTTAAGAGACATACACCGGTATTGCGGTATTTAAAAAATTTATATCATAACAAAAATAAACACAGAGGTCACCTTTTTTAATTCCAATGGGAGAGATGGACTATTGTTTGTCTTTTGTTTATTATTATTTTGTGCTGTATTGTTGGTTACTGTGTTATTTCTGTTTCAAAAGCCAGCAATAAATAACACTTTAATATCTAAAGAGTGTTCAATTGATTTTATACATTAGTAATGTTGGGAAATGAATAAATGCATAATAATCGTCATAATCGTAAAACCGTCATTATTCCTCAGACATTAATCGTACCAACAAAATCTATAATCGTTGCATCCCTACTGTTGTTTTATAATTCTCTGTAACAAATGAGGTATGCTCGCAAACAGCTATATGCACAAATGTAAATATTACATTTGTAGATTTGGCATGCAAATGACCAACTCAATTTGATGTAGGGCAGTCATCCTTGAGGGGCTTTTGAATAGCACAGTGGCATGTACAAACTGATTAACACACAGCCAAGCACCAGTAGGCTCTTTCCTATAATAAAATAAAGAATGTGAAGACAAAAATGATCACACAGAATGTGTTGCTGCTTGACTACAAATGTGATTTATGTGTGATTAATGTGTTGGATGGCACATTCTCATTAATGCTTTGAAGATGATATTCAGCTTACTGTCTAAATGAAGATGAATGTGCTATGCACAGAGTGGGTGTCCAAAATAATCAGCAAGGCTTGGAATAGAGGATATGAATGTTGTCATGGAATGATCGCCACCTTCTCATGTCAGTGCCTCCTTGCAGTTAGACTCCTTCTAGAGTAATCAGTGATGTATTAAGTTAAACTGGACTCATTTCTGTTGCAGTGGTGTCCTGACAGTTAAAAGCATATCGCAGATGTTCAGGTGACCAGGATAGTAATGTGTGCTGCCCCTGGATCTCTGCTCTGACTTGATACAAATGCCCTAGGCACGTCCACGACCTTCACTCTATCCGAGTACCATGCTTTTTTAGCTTGTTCACTCTCATGTTCCTGACACTTATGTTTCTCATTTAGTTTTTGTTCTCCTTTATTTAAAACAAACTGCCTGGTTTACTAGTGTGTCTTCACTGACCTTGTCACAGTTTGTATATCAAGGTGGGTGGGAAACACTACACAGTTACATAATAATGCTGTATGAGCTACTGTTTTGCCCACTCAAGTTTGCACTGGGCATGTTGTGTAGAGAAGTCCATTAAAGCAGTGTGTGAGTTTATATCACCAGCGTACTAATGCACAATTGCACATGGTATGTATGTACAGTGGGGAAAAAAAGTATTTAGTCAGCCACCAATTGTGCAAGTTCTCCCACTTAAAAAGATGAGAGAGGCCTGTAATTTTCATCATAGGTATACCTCAACTATGAGAGACAAAATGAGAAAAAAAAATCCAGAAAATCACATTGTAGGATTTTTAAAGAATTAATTGGTAAATTCCTCGGTAAAATAAGTATTTGGTCACCTACAAACAAGCAAGATTTCTGGCTCTCACAGACCTGTAACTTCTTTAAGAGGCTCCTCTGTCCTCCACTGGTTACCTGTATTAATGGCATCTGTTTGAAGGTATCATCTAGTTGAGGTATACCTATGATGAAAATTACAGGCCTCTCTCATCTTTTTAAGTGGGAGAACTTGCACAATTGGTGGCTGACTAAATACTTTTTTGCCCCACTGTATGTATGTATGTATTTATTTAGGTTTTGTTATCTTTGTTAACCAAATAATACATTTTAAATGTACACTATGTGGTTTGTGAGATTTTTAGTGTTTTTGTCTGGAGGAAAATAGATTGCAGTGAGTATGGTGGGGATCATTGTGCCATCAGGGAAGAGGGGCCTTTCAAATTTGTCCAAATATCAGTGTGATGTGTGTGTATATGAGTGTGCATGCAGGCTGTTGAGATTCAGGCTGTGTTCCTGATGGCCTGATGACCGTCTCCCTGCTGGATTTCACAAACTCCACTGACTCCAGACAGAATACTGATATTTGGGGATAGAAACACATCAGCAACTGCTTTTATAAGACCTGTCCAGACAAATATTTAGAACTGTTAGTTTGGTGAAAATAAGTCTTTGTTATACACTTACCTACGTACACATCTTTATGTAATCCATTTACATTTACATAAAGTATTACATCTTCTCATTTATTTAATACTTTATGTAATACATTTGAATTAAGAAATCTCTCCTACATCAGATAAGCTATTTTAAATGCCATTGCATTTTTTTTTCCTTTACATGATACAAATGTGTGAAACTGACACTGTACAGTGGGGAAAAAAAGTATTTAGTCAGCCACCAATTGTGCAAGTATTCTGTCTGGAGTCAGTGGAGTTTGTGAAATCCAGCAGGGAGACGGTCATCAGGCCATCAGGAACACAAGTTTCTTTGGCATTCTGTGGACGTAAGGAGACCAGAGATTAAAATGTCTGTAAGGAATTTTAGTCTGTCTGTTCTTTGTCTTTAGTGGAGGAAGTCAATTTGAAGCTTGTGATCACTGTCACATGTTTCCATGTGGCGGTCACGCTGTGCATCTCTTTTGACCATTATTCTTGATAACTTGCCCCAAAATTGGACTTGTTAATGTGTTCTTTTGTGTTAATGTTGAAAACTGTTCTGTGACAGGGGCTTAGGTTTAGGCTTGCTTCAGAGAGGCTGGGGTCCGATTTATGACATCCTGTTGTCAGGGGCCTCTGTGGAATTTTTGTGACTCCTCGTGCCTCAACTCGGTTCTGACCAAATCTTAGATTGTCTGATTCGGTCTGATATCCTACATGATACAAATGTGTGAAACTGACACTGTATATCTCTGCATGTAGATGTGGACTAGTGCACATAAAATAGGTGTGCAGATCGGATGGGATGTCAATGCCCATGTGATCAGAGCTATTCTGGGTATACACACACTCTTAAGCCCGATTCGGACTGTAATTGTTTCTCATATGGACGTCTGTAAAAATAAATTTACATATCACCTCAGTGATAAAACTCATGGATTCGGATGGCGTTTTATTCACAGTGGAGGAGCGGATTCTGTGATCCTTCGAACCCCGGAACACGCTGCTCACGTGGCCATGTAGATGTGGACTAGTGCACATAAAATAGGTGTGCAGATCGGATGGGATGTCAATGCTCATGTGATCAGAGCTATTCTGGGTATACACACACTCTTAAGCCCGATTCGGACGGTAATTGTTTCTCATATGGACGTCTGTAAAAATAAATTTACATATCACCTCAGTGATAAAACTCATGGATTCGGATGGCGTTTTATTCACAGTGGAGGAGCGAATTCTGTGATCCTTCGAACCCCGGAACACGCTGCTCACGTGGCCAGTCACATGATTGTCTGCTGTAAATAAATGTGATTTTATTTACAAATTTATTCTTATTATTGTGTAAAATGTATTTAAAAATACTTATCATTATGTAAAATGTATTCTTATTATTCCAAACATATTTTATAATATATAATCCTATTTATTATTTGATTATTTAAATCTCCTTTTTAAAAATAGGAAAATAGATGCGCTATAGTTGTATATAATTCTACGCAATCCTATATATCTGTTTATAATACACATTTTAAAATTTGTTACAATTGTATTGCATACCTGCTGCTGCCATAATAAAGACCCATTTCGAATGTTTACATGCTTTTCTTCTCTTTCTGCTCCCAGTCGCTGTGGTGGAGCAGTTATGAAGTATTGTTCTTTTAAATACTTTCCAGCATTTCAATAATAAATATGTATGCAAATTACAACGAAGTACAACGTTACCTTACGGTGTTTGGGAGTGCTCAAAAAGGGTTTAAATTTTGAATCGATTTCTTCTCGTAAACTCAGAGATGTGGATTCGGACGGCAATTAAATCACAGACTACCCCCTGTAAATGGTGAAAATCACTTGCGTCCCCCTGAGAAACAATTACCGTCCGAATAGGACTTTACACAATTTCCCACAATCTGATGAAGATACAACCATTGACCTCAGTCGATGAATCATTTGAGTTACATGAAATAATGTTTTTTCATATTGCATGTCACTGAATCTAGCCAATAAGCCAGCTATAAATGGTTGACCTGAATATAAATGTGCATATGTATTTATTTATTTGTGTAATTATTTATTGACTTCATACACTCCAAAGCCATATTCGGGCGGTAATTGTTTCTCAGGGGGATGTAAGTGATTTTCACCATTTACAGGGGGTAGTTGGTGATTTTAATTCCGTCCAAATCCAGGATGTCTGTGTTTTTCACTCACCACCCCCGTAAAAATCCCAGGCCGAATTACCTAGTGTTTTTTGACAAACACCAAGGTCGTGTGGTAATTTTCTTGCTGTCCGAATCCACATCTCTGAGTTTACGAGAAGAAATCGATTAAAAATTCAGTGTTTAAACCCTTTTTGAGCACTCCCGAACACCGTAAGGTAACGTTGTACTTCTACAACATTGTAATTTGCATGCATACATATTTCTGAAATGCTGGAAAGAACAATACTTCATAACTGCTCTACCACAGCGACTGGGAGCAGAAAGAGAAGAAAAGCATGTAAACATCCGAAAGGGGTCTTTATTATGGCAACAGCAGGTATGCAATACAATTTTAAAATGTGTATTATAAACAGATATATATATTGCGTATAATTATATACGACTATAGCGCGTCATCCAATTTTTAAATGGTAGATTTAAATAATCAAAAAATAAATATGCTTGGAATAATAAGAATACATTTGACACAATAATAAGAATAAATTTGTAAATAAAATTCATTTTATGATAGCATGTACTATCTAAACCAGGGGTGTCAAACTCAATTCCTGGAACCCTGCAGAGTTTAGATTCAACCCTAATTAAACACACCTGATCCAACTAATCAAGTCCTTCAGGCTTATTTGAAAACTACATGGTATGTGTGTTGGAGCAGGGCTTGACACCCCACAGTTGTTTAATGTAAATTTTAGATCACATTAATATATAATATCATTTGCCAAATGTCAGCCTAGTCTCGTCTATTTGATCAAGGTTTCGATGAGCTGTCAAAATGTTTAGTTAAGTTCTGTGAAGCACAGTGGGTCTTATTGGTTATACATTGTAGATTGTGTGTACTGGTTACTGAAGAGCTTTTTAAGTGCTTGTGGTATTTGATGCAAACAAACACTGCACATGGCACTGTCTGCATTGGTGTTACAATCAAGGACATTGTCACTCTCATACACACACAAACAAATACAGGCGATGAAAGTAACACACACACAGTCATACATCATCTTTACTCTAGTGTAAACACTTTACAAGGCACAGGCTTTGGAGTAATGCAAAGTGATTTACGCAAGACAAACATCACGTCTGGTTGCTCTCTGGGGAGATGCGTGTAAGATCCTCTGGGTTGTTCTGGGATTGCACATCTTCTATATTCAGCAGCATCTATTTAAAGTTTGCTTCAAATGTATACTAGCATTTACAGACGGAGCACAAATACTGTCAAGACTGCCACTGTTAGTAATTGTTCCAACCATATATAGTGGTTAACTATTTGGGCTGGACTAATGCCTCTTTTGCTGCAAGACTAGAATGCTGAGAGGTAGAAACCATAAATATCAGTCTGGAGAAAATGGCAAGGGGGCCTGAAACAAAGACCAGATTTAGACACATTTGATCCATTTTCCAATGCTCTGCTCATCACGTCCCCCATTATATGATGAGGCATATGTGACCCATTGACCCACCAGTACCCAGACAAAATTAAAGGCTTTCTGGCTGGGGTTGCCTTTTTAGTCAGCTCGTCTATATTAAGGATTAGAGTTTGTATTTGTGCTCTAGTCTAGTCTGAGACTGCTGTGGCATTACTGATGTAAGTGGACTTATATTGGGTAAAAATTAATTGCTTAGTATGGTGCAAATATGTTCTTGGTGTATTTGAGTAATACATGAAAAAATATAACTCGGATAATAAAAAATATTGACAATTTACTTTTTATTTGATTTTTACAGTCCTTTGATAGTGCCCTTTAAATTTAGTTAATATTTCATGTTATTTTCTTTAATTTTGGGCCATTTTACTCTAACTAAAATGGCATATAGTTGACAGAAAGAACATTTTAGTTGATGGTAATGTGCAAACCAATGGAAATTTTTGTCAAACTGTAACATGTCAAACAAATATATGGATGATTCGGGTTGTGTTTAAAAGAAACCTGCTAGCAAAGTGATTCAATTGACTTCTTTTAGATCAAGAAAATATAATCCTTTGCACACTATTTGTGCATTATAATAAACATTTTTCTAGATATATTTTGTCATATTTTTGTCAACAGTCTGTTGCAATTACAGAAGTTTAACATTTCATTATAATCGTGGGCTTTGTTACATTTGTAAAGGTTAAAATTGCAGACTTTTTTTTGTGCAATTTTTGCAACTGTGAAAATAAGTAACTGAATCTGAATATATTGTCTGGGTTAATGTCACTTTGGCACACTTCTGTATCTATTTGTAATCCACTAATGGACATGACTCAGCATTTCAGGTTACCCCAGCATGCCAAGGTCAATATCTAAGCGTACTAAGCTCGCTGGTCAAAGGTGACGACTGTTGGAACACGGCTGGTTGATGCTCAGTGATGCATGTGCATTTCCTGTCTGTCTTTGTGCTCATTTGTTAGAAAGTGTGTGCATTGTGAATCCACTGGTCAGCACTCTGAGTAGTAAAAAGCCATTCATCTCTCTGTTTAATGACCCTGAGCTGCTGAACAGCTGTGATGGCACCCTTTACAGTTGAACACATACTAATCAGAACTTAAAAACAGAGTCAAATTTACCTCATGCCTTCTGAAATTATGAGAATAGTCCATCTAAATTGGTAGCCTTCATTTTGTGTGTGTGTGCATAGCTAGTCTGTCCAAAGAAAATAACACACACAAAAATGAAGGCTACCAATTTAGATGGATTTTTCTACAACACACACACTGGAACATAAAGACACACACAAGCACTTGTTCCCTCTCAATCAAAATATTTTAGTCCTTGTGCAACCAGAAGACATGTTTTACTTCATTAATCATGGAGACCACAGAACAAGAGGACACAGAAAAGGGTCAAAATATTCATAATACTGCTACCAGCCCCCTCTGTCTCTTGTTTTTTTTATCGCCTTCTCTCCTCTGTTCCTGACCTTGTCTCATTTGAAGTGCAGGGTTTGTGGTTTGTGGATGTTAACTGTATTTAATCAAAACAGACTGACTATAATCTCTGAAACACATGACAGATGTTTACACAACAAGACAGAACTTGTGATTCATGTTTATTAAAACCTTTTATTCAATGATGTTTCATTTCCCCCAGTGGTTCTCAGGGGCAATATCTTCACCACATCACTCTGTGGCTGCCGACCTGGAACGGATAGCTTATGACCTCATGAGAATAGGGATGTGTGTCTGATAAGACTGGATAACTTCTCCCAAATGGGTAGTGATGTCTTGAAGAGACACACTTTAAGGTCGTCCAGGTTAAGTGATTCACAGACAGGAATGCTGATAGTGACTGCGCTGATATTGTAAACACTGTCCCTGGTGACTCATAAAGCATATTATGGCAGAAGCGGGGCTTGGCTTTTTGGTTATTTGGGCTTGGATATTTGAGTGAGAATGTCTGGGTTAGATATAAGCTCCAGAAATCAGATTAAACATTTGTTATTAGTTATCAGAGAATTCTAGAATGCTGTAAACCTTGAAGGAAGAATGTTTATTTTTATTTATTTTTTTTTTTTTGGAATACATTTTTTTTTTATTCGACAAGTATGGATTAAATTAATCAAAAGAATTGAAGAATTTTTAAATTGTTGCCAAAAAATTAATAAATCAATGCTGTTCTTTTAAACATTCTATTCATTAAAAATCCTGGGGAAAAAATGTATTATGGTTCCCACAAAAATGCAGAGCAACTGTTTTCATTATTGATAATAAGAAGAAATGTTTTTTTGAGCACCAAATCGGCATATTAGAATTGTGACACTAAAGACTGGACTAATGGCTGCTGAGTATTCAACTTTGCCATCACAGGAATCAGTTACATTTTTAAATGTATTAAAATAAAATATATATTTTAAATTATAACAGTGTTTCACAATATTAACGTTTTACTATATTTTTGATCAAATACATGCAAACTTAGTAAGCAGCATAGCAGAGTTTTTTTTCAGAAATAACTTACTGAAAACTTACTGACCTCAAACATTTGAATGGTAGTGCATTTATTTTACTAAAGCTATTTTGTTGTTGTTATTCAAAATCACTAAATATTGTTATATATTCCAAGTCTCATTTGTTTGACCATGGTCTCACAGTACACATTGGACTTTTGTGCAGATTATGTGAAACAGGGAGAGCTCTTCCTTGGTTTTTGTAGATTAATCTACAAATTGTTGTGCCGAACATCATCTTAAGTCCTGCTGTGCTGGTTGGTTTCTGGTTTTCTCATTACTAGGCTTGGAACTCAATGACCTCCCTGCCGTGTGGCACATTACCCACAATGCTCAGATGTGACCTCCCTCTGATGGAGGTTGGCATTTGAAGAGCACTTTTCCTCCTCTCATCGGACATGTTCTCTCACTGTCACGTTCCAGAAAGATCCATCACATAACCTTCCCTGACCCCCATCCAACCCTCCCCCCCCCTCCATTCTAACACCACAATAAATGGTTGTTTGTGCGCATTTGACTTTGACTGAAGTGATATTTATTCATGCCCCTGCAATCTTCATCACCACATCTTGTGAACGGGCTTTCATGCCAATAGTTTGACAACCTCAGAGTCATTATGCCATCAGTTCTCTTAGTTGTTTATACAAAAATAATTTTGTGAGTAAGACATCATATTTTGCCGGTGCTAGCAAAGGATATAATTAAAGGTTACTTTTACTCATATTTAATAAAACAAACAAATCTCATGGATTTACTTTGAATAAATGACCTGGACAGTATCTAGGAATTAGAATGTTCAAAGTCACTGCACACAAGGCCATCTTGTTTCTTTTCTAGCTAGGAAATTGGAATCCATTGAGCCATATTGAGCTCTTTCTTCCAACTAGAAAAGTTAAAAATCCAAGCAACATGATGCATTGAGATTTTTAATTTCTCTCAACTATTGACTATATGCACGGAGCACTCTTTGGAACTTCCATAAATAAGATAAGCCAGCTCGGAAACTTCCAATGCAACGTCATTTGATGTTTTGGTGTATATAAAAACTCTTGAGACCCTTAGAAACCTCTCCTGCCTCGTTCTGGTCAGAAACTGAGAAACAAAATAATTGTAACACCGTAAATAATGACAGCGGTATTAACATACGGTTTCATGTTATTTAACAACATATCATTTTAAATGCTGAGACTGGTAATCCCAGGAGAGTACCTAGACATGTAATTGTACATTTAAATGTTGACAACAAAATACAATAATAATTGTTTAGGCTAATGTTAGCTAGCTAACGGTAAACAACATCATAGGCTAATGGTATTCTTGATAACCGATAAAGTCTCATGTAATTTAAAAAAAAATTAAAATAAGCCCAGATACAGCCTAGGAGGGTTAATAATTTAAATACTTAACTAGTTAACTTCAAATTAAATAAGATAATTATTAATGGTATAACAGTTAAATAATGCATTAAATATTTTTAGATTTAATTTAAAAACTACATTTTTAAAGTTTTATCTGTAGAAGCTGCTAAATGTATTCAGCCAATACAGACTTGTTACTGCTGTAGTTTTGTTACTCTGAATTTAGCCTGAGTCACTTAATGCACAGCTCTATTTTTGACATGAGCTTGTTAGATGTTATCACTGTCTATCACATAGCAGTGACACGCAGAACAATTTAGCGGATTCACTCACATAATTTTTCACAATTCACAATTTTGTTAGCGGTGTCTTATAGGACGTTTAATATGTTAAATGAACTATGCTATATTTGTTTGTGAAGGAACAATCATCCTACAAAGCAAAGATATCCAGGATATAGTTTTAAAGGAACACTCCACTATTTTTGAAAATAGGCTCATTTTCCAACTCCCCTAGAGTCAAACAGTTGAGTTTTACTGTTTTCAAATCCATTCAGCCGATCTCCGGGTCTGGCGGTAGCACTTTTAGCTGTAGCTTAGCATAGATCATTGAATCTGATTAGACCGTTAGAATCTCGCTCAAAAATGACCAAAGAGTTTCGATATTTTTCCTATTTAACACTAGACCCTTCTGTAGTTACATAGTGTACTAAGACTGACGGAAATGAAAAGTTGCGATTTTCTTGGCCGATATGGCTAGGAACTATACTCTCATTCCGGCGTAATAATCACGGAACTTTGCTGTCGTACCATGGGTGCAGCAGGCGCAATGATATTACGCAGCGCCTGAAAATAGGCTAACTTCCATCAGCATAACCAACGTGACCACCTGCTTGCACAGGAAGCGTGCTGGGGACTATTTTCAGCCATTTTTGAGCGAGTTGCAAGCAGTCTAATCAGATTCAATGATCTATGCTAAGCAACAGCTAAAAGTGCTACCGCCAGACCCGGAGATCAGCTGAATGGATTTGAAAACAGTAAAACTCAACTGTTTGACTCTAGGGGAGTTGGAAAATGAGCTTATTTTCAAAAATAGTGGAGTGTTCCTTTAAATGATAGTACATACTGTAGGCCCTAACATTTGAAACACAAACCCCTCAAGAATGGTGGTGATCACCAAATGTAAAAAGATGACAACACAACAGATAACTAACAATAATGACAAAATGGAAAATAAATAAATGCACAAAGTTCGCAAACAGCAAAAATAATAATTATAATAATAATTCTATAACAGCAATGCATTTTGGGAATTCAAAAACCCTTAACATTTTAGCAATATGAAATCCTTTCTTAAGACAACTATGTTTGACTAGGGGAATCCTGTTGGTCTGATGTGTTGTTTTAATGTAATTTCCAGAAAATTATTTGGTATTTTAGATTCAAAAGATTGAAACTGGAAAATGTGTATCTGCATTTTTTTAAAAGCAAATATGATTTCTGTAATGTCATGGAGTCTTGGGCATGGCCACTTTTGACTTGAACCAGTAAACTACCACCTAGCAATTACCCAGAACACCTTACTAACTGCATAGCAACACCCTCACAACCTCTTGTAACACCCTAGCATCATTCTATACCCTACCATAGCTAATTTTTGTATGTTGTCATTCATATTGTCATGTTTATATTTGTGAGAAATGCTAAATCACTAATGGCTCTCAGGCGAGTGTAAAAAGAAATGCTTTATCTCCCCATACAGTCTGTGTAATCACGCTTGTGACAGACACCACTGATCACAGTCATCATGTAGATCATTTTAAATGGGTCAGTTGTTCCCAAATGCATAAACATGGACAATGGATTTGTATGAAGACGCCACTTTGTGTCTGAATCTAAGTGGCGCCCTGCAGACGGGCGCTGAGATTCCCAGAGCAATTAACCTAATTAAGCCCACAATTCTGATTGTTAATAAAGGCTGAGTGGTGAAGAAACTACCGGTCTAAGCATCTAAATGAATGTGTAGTCTCAGTGTGAGGAAGACCACACTGAATTTAAATTCAGAAATTCCTGCATTTTTTTTTTCTTCAAATGTACAAAACTTTTTATTTTATTTTTTATTAGAAGAGAATGTAAAATAAAAGCATTTTCATGTTGTTGGCTCAGACTGCTGTGTATGTTTGTGTTTTTGTAAGCATGCGATTGGTCTGAGTATGTCTTTGTACTTTCACTGTTCGTCTCTTCTCTTTGACTGATAAGGTTTGAAGAACACAGCAGAAAACAGACATTAGTCTTCTTTAAAGAAGTCAGGGTAAAGAAGAAATCCAGATCTTTTGACTGCTTTATCCTCATGTCTCTGTGCATTTATTTGAGTGTCTGTTTCTATCTCACCTTGGGCCATCTGTTAAAATGTAATGTTCTGTAGGATCTGGGAGGGCTTAAATCAGGGAGATGTTAGAGTTTTTCTCCATCACACATTAAACATAGAAGAACTTTATTGCAGCCTTGATTTGATTGGCTTTATGCAAAGGGACATGTCTTAAAATTCAGTGGTTTATTCAGAATTTCATTGGTAGAATTATATATTTATTATTTTGTTACACTGTAAAATGTCTTAATTTTAATACAGTCCATTGTGCCCTATTTTTACAGATTTTTGTACAGTGTATTTTAACCATCTCAAATATATCTATTTATTTGTCAATTTGAAATTTTTTTTTAAATAAAATAATTTATTTAATATATTTTTCCAAGTTGCTATCCTAGTCTTCAGAATAGTCTTTTAGATGCTACTGTTCGATAACTTCCTGAAAACAAAATTGAATACTGTTTACTTATTAGATTCTTTATTGTTTTAGGCTAGTTGTTCTATAGCTTGTCATTTGTTCTTTATTATATTATTGACTATTTACTTGGCTTAAATAATTCCTTCCTAATCTTTCATCAGTATTTACTTTGAAGGCATATTTACTTTGTTTTTGGATGGGCTATTGCAGTGTTAACAGTATATTATTTTAATTTAATGTGTTAATATTTACAAGAATATTTAACTTTTTATATAGCAATAGTATATTAGTTTTGCAGAAGAAATGCAGTGCTAGATCGTTGCCTTTGTGAAGGTCTTTTAATGACTAATGAAACTGGTGCCTATAAGCACTAATACCAGTAAATTATTCTTTGCTCTAACTACAAGTTCAAGGAGCAGGTAATTAAGTACCCTGTTATGTCTGACAGTAAATATCACCAAAGACTATAGAATACCCAAGACGTGTCACTTGTATAGTTTTGAATGTGGAAAAAATGTAAAAAGCTCAAAATGGTCACTCTGTGGAAGGAAGCCCCGGCTGTTCACAACAAGGATGATAACTATAAAGATAACAATAAACATATAGTTCTAGAAATCGTTCTCAATATTAAAAAATAGCAGAGTCCACACCACAGCTATAACGATAAAGTCCCTATGAAATCTGTTTTATTTTTTCACAAATTCAGTTTTTTCCATTTTAATTTTCTCTGTAAAGTTTCTCTGTTTTCTCTCAATCAAAAAGCATGTCTAATTAATTGAATGTAATCATGAAACTTACACAATTTAACAGCAATTGTTGGATTCCATTTGAATGGTTTCATAAAATTTTAATAATCAAAATCTCTAACTGATTTTATATAATAAAAATATTTATTATTATTTTATTTATTTATTTATTTCAGAAATATTGTATGGTGTATTTACATTTTTCTGGTAAATACTTTTACTGGTAAATATTGCTTAAAAAGTAATGTTTTAATAATAATTTTATTATTACTAGTAGTACTATCATTACATTAAGTAATATAATTCTGTCAGTTTATTCAAGTTAAATTGAACTTCTATTTTGACGGGTTGCTGTGACAACCTTTAAATTTCTGTTTGTATATGATATGATATGATATTTTTTCTCGAAAGAAACCATAAAATGCTCATGAAGTGACTCTCAGAGCAGTTCTAGAGATTATGTTCATGTGTTCATGTACTCATATAGGAGGCAAAGGCTGAAAACTATTTGCGCTTGGAATAAACAGACGATATCGTCCGCTGGTGTGGACACTAATATAGTTATCTTTATAGTTCTCGTTCTTGGTGTGAACGGGCCTAAACTCATCGTGTCCCTTCAGCTGCCATAAGAATTTGTTGAGCAGATTTAATTGGTGATTTCAAATATGAAATTTAATTGTAAGCTTGGCGAACAGTTTTGGAGAACTGTTTCATGCATTCTGAGTTATTTACACTGTTAAAGAGTTGGATTCTCATGCTAAACATGGCCAAAGTTTCAAAAAACGATTTGGATGTGTGACGGAGAATTTCTGTGCCAAATACACTCCTTCTGGGTTCGTATAAGGTTCGGAAAGTTTTTTTTTATTTTTTTTTTAGAGTATGGCCCATAGATATGTATGCATAGATGCCTCATTAGTGACGGTTACTATGGGCCGCTATACGTAAGCCGTCCGCCATATTCGAAGGGTCAACTTGACGTCATTCACCATAACAGTAACATAAGTTACCAATGTTTCAAAACTTGTAATATTGATTTAATGCATTTAAAAACACAAACCAACACATTCTCACATGTGAAAGGTTATCCCATTTCCTTGTGAATTTAAATCCCGGCATTTTTACAACCATCGGCTGTGCAGGGTTGTGGCATCTTCGAATATTCATTGATTATTATGGTGAATGACGTCAAGTTGACCATTAAAAATGGCGGACGCGTCTACGTGCTTGGAGCAGTCGAATGGGGCATCTACCTATACATATTTATGGTATGGCCCTTCATGACGTCATGAAGGGCGGAATTCCTTGTATGGGCACTTCTCCCGGAAGAGAGCGTGCACAGCAAACACAGAGAGCAATTGCATCCCATCAACGTGCTTCATTCGGGTTACGGAAGTCGTCGGCAGCGCTGCACAGGCCTTGCTCGAGAGAATGTCTCCAAAGAAGTGTGCTTTTGGATGTGAGGGTAAGATAACCTTGTTCAGCTTCCCAAAGAACCCAGCATTACGTGATCAGTGGATGCAGTTTAATTTTCCGGGACAGCAATGGAGTTTCGCAAATGTGTTTGATTGTTCCTGTCATTTCGGTGACTAATGTTTTATAAACAAGGCCCAGTTCGTTTGATACTGAAAGATGGAGCGGTCACAGCGATGAAAGATCCCGATGATGAGTCGGAACCTCAGGCTGCAACAAATTTCTTTGTTTTGATGACAATCAGCATGTAAGTGCTCATGACTCTTAAGCTCCACCCATGGCACACATCCAGGAGCTCGGCTGTGTTCACAGGGTGTCCGTGGGGTCTTAAAAAGTATTGAAAAGTCTTAAATGCCATTTTCAAAGGTATTCAATTTTGTATAATCTTTTCATTATGTATATTTGTCCGAATAGTGGGGTTCTGTGTAGTTTATTTATGGAATCCCGCAAGAATTGACGTCATCTCTTACGGCGCTCACTGACTGACTGAGCTGCTGCGTGATAGCGCGGGGCTTGTTGATCCCGCTCTGCCCTCGTTGAATTTCTGACCATTACCGCATGCTCCTGCGATTTTTGTGTCCGCTCCCGTAAACATTGCAATATTGTATATAATTTTCACGCATCAGGGCGCCGCTATCAATATGTGGGGTATTTCAATTAAATTAAAAAATTACATTTGGTTGAAATGCTTGTACTGATACATTTTGCATTCTACCTGTAATAAAACTGTACAAAATGTTTTGGGCCACACCAGTAGGAAGCATTTGAGCTGTTTATGATAAATGTGCATAACCGTGACTGTAAAATATGTATTTTAGGGATGGAAAATACATTTTTATATTTGGCACATGGTAATTGCGCTACTTTGGGCTTTTTTTTTTTTTTACTGGCTTGGGATGCACAATTAAAATGATGTAATAGTTGTGATCATTATTTGACCTATCATGATCATTCAGACACGATCAGGTGCAGTACTGACACTACATCAAATCAAGCACTCCGTAATCACAGGTAAACTGTCTGATCAGTCAGATGTTTGTCATGAGAAGTGTTCCACAAAACACTATGGTTTGCAGACCGTTACAAGTGTTGATGTGACAAATATATCTTTTACTTATACTGTGTGAACTCCGTTAACTCGGAGAGCTTTATTTTCCCTCCTCAATATGTTTTGTCAGTTGTTTTGTTTATTGGTCTAATTCTTGTTTCTTGGGTTAGTCACTCAATTAATTATCTTGTGCTTTGTTCCCCCCTTCTGAATTATGTTGTATTGATAAGGAGTTATCACAAAGTAAGTCTGTTTAGTTGTGCAATCTTACAATCAATATATAGTAAATGTAAGTTAAAGTGTTGCCAATGTAACCGGTTAAAACTTGGAGTAGCGATGAGGTCTTAAAATGTATGGAAAGAGTCTTAAAAAAGGTCTTAAAAGGTATTAAGTTTAACTCCGTGATTCCTGTATATACCCTGTTTCAGAGAGAAACGTAAAGCTGTATATTTCTTTCATAAATCTGATAAAACTAAAGACTCTTCGGAGATATAAAGGATGAAATACTACTCTATAGGTACTCAAGATTAGCATGAGATTGGCCGAAACTGTGTGTGTTATGTTCCCTTAAATGTTTCCCCATTCAAAGAGATAGGAGCTGCACTTGCATGCCCAAGAGGCATTTCAAAAATGGCCTCTGAGTGAAATGACTTGCCTTAAAGGGACTTTGACATTACTCAATATTGTCTTAATTAGTACTGAATTTAATCACCAAATGGGCAAAAGTTCACTTCAAGAATGATCAAAAAAGCGGTATATGATGAGTTTGAAGTTCAGTGTTTAAAAAAACAGAGCAAAATGGAAGGAAAAAGCGTGATCTATATTACAGCTCTCTATTTGAAGCATACAGACTATATTCGAGCCACAGAAAGACAAACGTTTCACTGAAAAATGCACAATACACAATTTTACAGCCTAGGGTGAAGTCATTATGTACTGTGTGAATGGCGCTCAGTGGCACGGCAGGATTTCTGTCGGCTGAATGAACATATCAGTTTGCTTTCTCACGTCACGGCTTTAAATCTGCAACTTCGCTGGCTAACAAATGCATTAATGTGACCAGCTGGATATAAACTAATGCAAATAGTTTGTAACAATCGTGACATTAAGTATTTGGGTTAGACTTGAGTAGGGCTGAAACGATTCCTCGACTAACTCGAGTAACTTGAATACAAAAAACTCATCGAGGCAAATGATTTGCTTCGTTTAGTCCATTTACTGTAACTACACATGGAACACTGTGTTTCCCCTGGTTTAGGGCAGATAGGGTGGATAGTATGCACATAGGGACGCAAGGATATTTAAGACCGTAAATCAATATGGTGGCTAGTTATGATGTTCCTAAGTTACCTATGTTTTGTGAAAGACTAAGCGCCATTCATGTTGATTGTCTTATTCTCTCTCTGTGACACACAGACACACTCCCCATTAGGCATGGGCTGGTATGAGATTTTGACGGTATGATAACCTTAAGCAAAAATATCACAGTTTCACGGTATCACGGTACTGTCGTTACAGCTCTAAAATGTGTTATTTTTAAATGACTCGGTAAAAAAAAAAACTTTTTTTCCACTGAACACAATATATTTTGTTTTTGAGCAACATACAGAATATTAGGAACAGTACAATTTATTTATTTTTTCTTTGATTTGTTTCCTAAAAAGAAGAAAAATAAAGACTGACATCTTTATTTAACCTAAATCTGTAATTACAGTCATTTAATTTTAGTTATATAATTCATATACATATCATTTATATAATTTAGTTATATAATTTCATACACATAATTTGATTTAATAATAACCCAATTTGAAGCAAAAACAATGTTCTGACTAGTTTTGTGAAATTATACTACATGCCTGAACGAAGCAAACAGCAGATGCTCTGAATGAGATGCAGATTCACTCTCTGACAGCAGGAGGCGCTTCTGGAACATCAGATACGGCATTTCCTTGGTTACCGCTGTAAACAAAGCAGCACTGCACTGAAACTGCTTTAAAATGAACTATAGAGACGAGATTAAAAGAAAATACCACGTAGAGCTGAACGATATGGCCAAAATTTATATCACGATATATTTCTTAATTTCGGTCGATACGATATAATTCCGATGTCGATATGAACACTATTTTAAAAAGCCTTGTAAAAACTGCCAAGAAAGCCCACAACAGATGTCTGTGCATACAAACTTATGAAAAATGAATTTGCCAAGTCTATGACACCTCATATAAAGCCATATAATACTTTAGAGAAAAAAACCGCACAAATAAATTAATGTTCACCTTTTATTTGTATTTAGCCTTCATACAAACAAGAAATGTGAAATCACTGTCAAATAAACATCTCAGACTCACCTAATTAAAATGTATATATTTAACTTCAAACTATAGGCTAACATACCAGTCAAAAGTTTTTGAACAGTAAGATTTTTATTGTTTTTAAATAATTCTCTTCTGCTCACCAAGCCTGCATTTATTTGATCCAAAATACAGCAAAACAGAGTTATTTTGAATAGTACAATTATTTCAAAATGTTACTTTTCTATTTGGAAATATTTTAAAATGCAATTTATTCCTGTGATTTCAAAGCTATATTTTTAGCATCATTACTCCAGTCACATGATCCTTCAGAAATCATTCTAATATTCTGATTTGCTGCTCAAAAACCATTTATTATGTTGAAAACAGCCGAGTAGAATTTTTCAGGTTTCTTGGATGAATAGAAAGTTCAGAAGAACAGCATTTACCTGAAATATAAATCTTTTGTAACATTATATTCAAAAACCTTTGATTGGTAATGTAGAGTGGCTGATTATTGTTATAGATTGAAACAAATGTGCTTCAGCCAGGATAAAGAATATGAAAAGTGCTCTGAGTTGCTGCAGAAAAAAAGAGCAACAACAAAAACATGTTGCTGGAGACGGGCTTATTGAAAATTGAAAACCTGATTGTCTGCCAGCAGGAGGTGCATTGAGAGCGGTAGAACTTGCGGTTTCTCCGGTAACGGCTGTAATCAGCGTAATGTAACGGCTCCGCTCATGAACGCTACTTTATCAGATAAAATTAAAATGTCATCGAAACTTTTCTGAAGACAGTCGGTTCCCTTCAGAGATACATTCATATAAAACACCCGCGCCGTGCAGTGCTCATGTTTATTCAACGAAGTCAAACGGCACAAATAAATCAATGTATGGGAAACACTGGTAATGTATATCGAAATATCGGAAATGTTTAAAAATCATATCACCGTTATTGAAAAGAATTGTTGCGATACGTATTGATATTGAATTACTGTCCAGCCCTAATACCACGTCAACTTTTCTGAAGACAGTCAGTTCCCCTCAGAAACACATTCATATAAACCCCCAAATCAATATTGAGGATTTTCTTCCAATAGTTTGAGCATCATGAACAGTGAGTGATCTGCCTGCTACAGTATTTTTCTCTGTGCGTCCGTCTTCAATGCCTCTGGCCTGTGTTAACAGGCGTTTACAGACTTCATATTTTAACATAAATGACATTTTGGAAAACGATTGCATTGCAACGCAGTTTGTGCAAGTCCAGAACAGAGACGAGTTGTTTGCAATAAGACAAAAAACGGCCGGTTGCCGATCGCATAAGTTCCAGGGGAAGCTCGGCCATTCTACACACACGTGACTGACCACTCGCTCACACCAACAGGAGGAGGGGGGTCGTGTAACTCTCTACACTGCACTCAACCTGAGGGATTCCTACACTTTCAGTCTTTAAGGAGACATGAAAAACAGCGCATACCGCTGGAACGGTATAACGGAAAATATTAGCGGTTTTGAAACCGTGACATTTTCAAATCGCGGTATACCTTGAAACCGGTAATCGGCCCATGCCTACTCCCCATATAGTTATGCATAAAAATACCACAGAAAGAAAGTTAGTCAATATCACACGAAGAGTGTCAGTTTTCACCTCTAAAAATCAGCATGATTACAAATATAATTCCAAACAAAGCCACAGCACTGTTTTGGATCTCTGAGCAACATAAAGGTGTTTCGTTCCTGAATGAATCAACTGTTTAAATGATTCAGTTCAGTCGCAATGACTCGCTAATTAACAGTGACTTGCTGCCACCTACTGGTGGTTTTAATTTCACATTTAAAGTATCTTTTCATTTTTTAAATAGTTCTAAATATCAGTATTCAATGTTTCATGTTTAAAATAATAAAATATTATTTATTCATTTGTTAACTGCAGGTTAAATGCATTCATGTCCCTCTGAGCTGAATTAAAAAGTGTGTGAATAAGCCTACATTTAAATGCCTCGGATGCAGCTTCTGTGTTTCCTCTGCATTGCAAAGATTAATTTTGTTGATACTGATATAATTTGTTTGGTAACAGCCCAAATGTCTTATTATTCTAATTGACTGATTACATGTAAGAATTTGACTCAAAAGATGATGCACACTTTTATAAACAAATTAATTAAAAAAGGCTTTATAAAGGTAAAAATGCCCATAAAATGTAAAAATCAATTGAAACTTCTTGGAACAGAGTAATTTCTATCACTGCTGTGAACTGACCAGTACACAGAATATGAAGGATATCAAAAACAAGTTTTACACACACGCACACCAGTATGAAGAGAGACATTTAAGAGGGTTTACTCTCCAAATAACTCTAATTTCATGTCACAGAACAATGTGTTTAGAAATTGTGTATGGACTCTTGTTCCAAGTTACCTTCCTGTCCACTGATTTTTGCCTCTTACAAAAGCCACAAAGCCTTCCAAGAAGACAGTAAAGGCTTATGTAATGCTTGAGATTTAGTTAGGCTGAAACTTGAAAGTTAAGTTGCACGACATAAATGCAATGTTTAGGTATTATTATTATTTTTATTACTATTATTTAGATTTATGCCTTAGTTTTAGTTTGTACCTTTTTACCTTTATAAAGTAATGTGAAATTGATTTTTATATTTCTTGATTTTATACCTTAATTTTAGGTTGTAATGTTTACCTTTTTTAAAGTAATGTGAAATTGATTTTTGTATTTTTATTTATTAATATATTTTATTTTTTATTTATTTTATTTATTTTTTATTGATATATTTGTATTTATATTTGTATTTTGAACGTAATTTGGCAATTAAATGCATGAAATTGAGTTTTTATGGTAATTATTGTATGCAATTTCAGCAGTAAAAATTTTTATTTAAGTTAGTCAATATCACACGAAGAGTGTCAGTTTTCACCTCTAAAAATCAGCATGATTACAAATATAATTCCAAACAAAGCCACAGCACTGTTTTGGATCTCTGAGCAACATAAAGGTGTTTCGTTCCTGAATGAATCAACTGTTTAAATGATTCAGTTCAGTCGCAATGACTCGCTAATTAACAGTGACTTGCTGCCACCTACTGGTGGTTTTAATTTCACATTTAAAGTATCTTTTCATTTTTTAAATAGTTCTAAATATCAGTATTCAATGTTTCATGTTTAAAATAATAAAATATTATTTATTCATTTGTTAACTGCAGGTTAAATGCATTCATGTCCCTCTGAGCTGAATTAAAAAGTGTGTGAATAAGCCTACATTTAAATGCCTCGGATGCAGCTTCTGTGTTTCCTCTGCATTGCAAAGATTAATTTTGTTGATACTGATATAATTTGTTTGGTAACAGCCCAAATGTCTTATTATTCTAATTGACTGATTACATGTAAGAATTTGACTCAAAAGATGATGCACACTTTTATAAACAAATTAATTAAAAAAGGCTTTATAAAGGTAAAAATGCCCATAAAATGTAAAAATCAATTGAAACTTCTTGGAACAGAGTAATTTCTATCACTGCTGTGAACTGACCAGTACACAGAATATGAAGGATATCAAAAACAAGTTTTACACACACGCACACCAGTATGAAGAGAGACATTTAAGAGGGTTTACTCTCCAAATAACTCTAATTTCATGTCACAGAACAATGTGTTTAGAAATTGTGTATGGACTCTTGTTCCAAGTTACCTTCCTGTCCACTGATTTTTGCCTCTTACAAAAGCCACAAAGCCTTCCAAGAAGACAGTAAAGGCTTATGTAATGCTTGAGATTTAGTTAGGCTGAAACTTGAAAGTTAAGTTGCACGACATAAATGCAATGTTTAGGTATTATTATTATTTTTATTACTATTATTTAGATTTATGCCTTAGTTTTAGTTTGTACCTTTTTACCTTTATAAAGTAATGTGAAATTGATTTTTATATTTCTTGATTTTATACCTTAATTTTAGGTTGTAATGTTTACCTTTTTTAAAGTAATGTGAAATTGATTTTTGTATTTTTATTTATTAATATATTTTATTTTTTATTTATTTTATTTATTTTTTATTGATATATTTGTATTTATATTTGTATTTTGAACGTAATTTGGCAATTAAATGCATGAAATTGAGTTTTTATGGTAATTATTGTATGCAATTTCAGCAGTAAAAATTTTTATTTTTATAAAAAGGAAACAAATTAGTTGTTTATTTTAAGAGACCTGTCTTATTTTCTCTTGTAAGTTTAGTATTGCTCTTTAATAAAGAAAAATAACATCTTATCCAATTACTCGATTAATTGATGGAATAATCGGTAGAATACTCGATTACTAAAATAATCGATAGCTACAGCCCTTTACTTGCATGTGTTTTGGTCACATTGTTTTAACCATTTGAGGTGCTGCTAATGTTTGCGTCCTCTCAGCATTCATAGGAAACATACTGCTGTCCTTTCTCCACTAATGCAGCATCTAGTCAACAAATTAATTACTTATGATATGAAAACATGCACTACAGTATAAAGTGTACACACCGTTTAGTTGTTGATGTTTTAAATCCCCATCTGAAGTGTCCTGCTCTGTGCAGCACACAGTGTCAGGTGTCAAAACATGGATTTTTGCCGATCTACTTCCAGCAATCAACTATCGGTGCCGATTAATCGGGAAAAAACGATACAGCATTCGACTTCTAATTAGGGGTGTGCGATAGCATAATGTTTGATCGTGGACAATTAAAATGTCTCCACAATTTGCTTTTGAAGAAAAATCGTAGTATCATTCTACAACGCACTGTAACAACGTTCGTAGGTCGGGAAGAAGGAGGCGGGAACCGGCGAACATTTAACACTTTAATAAAATAAACAAACAAAAAATTTAAGTAAAGCGGCAGCCCCTCGCGGATGACTGCCACACACAAAACACAAAATAAAATCCAGGCCTGGTCCTCTCTCGTCTTTCACTGACGTAACTCCTCCATTTATTCTTCCGGAGCTCCTCCGTGGGACACGAGACCGGTGAGTGGTGCAGGTGTCGCTCATTATCAATTACTCCACCGGCCTCGCTTCATTCCCACGGCTCTTGGCCCCGCCCCTCTCGTCACATACCCCCATTGCCCCTCGCAGGCCGGGGGGGTACTCATGGCCGTGGCGTACCTGGGGGTAAGGACAGACAGTGCAATGTTTAGGTATTATTATTATTTTTATTACTATTATTTAGATTTATGCCTTAGTTTTAGTTTGTACCTTTTTACCTTTATAAAGTAATGTGAAATTGATTTTTATATTTCTTGATTTTATACCTTAATTTTAGGTTGTAATGTTTACCTTTTTTAAAGTAATGTGAAATTGATTTTTGTATTTTTATTTATTAATATATTTTATTTTTTATTTATTTTATTTATTTTTTATTGATATATTTGTATTTATATTTGTATTTTGAACGTAATTTGGCAATTAAATGCATGAAATTGAGTTTTTATGGTAATTATTGTATGCAATTTCAGCAGTAAAAATTTTTATTTTTATAAAAAGGAAACAAATTAGTTGTTTATTTTAAGAGACCTGTCTTATTTTCTCTTGTAAGTTTAGTATTGCTCTTTAATAAAGAAAAATAACATCTTATCCAATTACTCGATTAATTGATGGAATAATCGGTAGAATACTCGATTACTAAAATAATCGATAGCTACTGCCCTTTACTTGCATGTGTTTTGGTCACATTGTTTTAACCATTTGAGGTGCTGCTAATGTTTGCGTCCTCTCAGCATTCATAGGAAACATACTGCTGTCCTTTCTCCACTAATGCAGCATCTAGTCAACAAATTAATTACTTATGATATGAAAACATGCACTACAGTATAAAGTGTACACACCGTTTAGTTGTTGATGTTTTAAATCCCCATCTGAAGTGTCCTGCTCTGTGCAGCACACAGTGTCAGGTGTCAAAACATGGATTTTTGCCGATCTACTTCCAGCAATCAACTATCGGTGCCGATTAATCGGGAAAAAACGATACAGCATTCGACTTCTAATTAGGGGTGTGCGATAGCATAATGTTTGATCGTGGACAATTAAAATGTCTCCACAATTTGCTTTTGAAGAAAAATCGTAGTATCATTCTACAACGCACTGTAACAACGTTCGTAGGTCGGGAAGAAGGAGGCGGGAACCGGCGAACATTTAACACTTTAATAAAATAAACAAACAAAAAATTTAAGTAAAGCGGCAGCCCCTCGCGGATGACTGCCACACACAAAACACAAAATAAAATCCAGGCCTGGTCCTCTCTCGTCTTTCACTGACGTAACTCCTCCATTTATTCTTCCGGAGCTCCTCCGTGGGACACGAGACCGGTGAGTGGTGCAGGTGTCGCTCATTATCAATTACTCCACCGGCCAGCCCTTTACTTGCATGTGTTTTGGTCACATTGTTTTAACCATTTGAGGTGCTGCTAATGTTTGCGTCCTCTCAGCATTCATAGGAAACATACTGCTGTCCTTTCTCCACTAATGCAGCATCTAGTCAACAAATTAATTACTTATGATATGAAAACATGCACTACAGTATAAAGTGTACACACCGTTTAGTTGTTGATGTTTTAAATCCCCATCTGAAGTGTCCTGCTCTGTGCAGCACACAGTGTCAGGTGTCAAAACATGGATTTTTGCCGATCTACTTCCAGCAATCAACTATCGGTGCCGATTAATCGGGAAAAAACGATACAGCATTCGACTTCTAATTAGGGGTGTGCGATAGCATAATGTTTGATCGTGGACAATTAAAATGTCTCCACAATTTGCTTTTGAAGAAAAATCGTAGTATCATTCTACAACGCACTGTAACAACGTTCGTAGGTCGGGAATAAGGAGGCGGGAACCGGCGAACATTTAACACTTTAATAAAATAAACAAACAAAAAATTTAAGTAAAGCGGCAGCCCCTCGCGGATGACTGCCACACACAAAACACAAAATAAAATCCAGGCCTGGTCCTCTCTCGTCTTTCACTGACGTAACTCCTCCATTTATTCTTCCGGAGCTCCTCCGTGGGACACGAGACCGGTGAGTGGTGCAGGTGTCGCTCATTATCAATTACTCCACCGGCCTCGCTTCATTCCCACGGCTCTTGGCCCCGCCCCTCTCGTCACATACCCCCATTGCCCCTCGCAGGCCGGGGGGGTACTCATGGCCGTGGCGTACCTGGGGGTAAGGACAGACAGACGAGGCGAGAGAAAAGGAGACGGAAGGATGAGGAGAGACAGAGACGAGAGGGGGAGAGAGGGAAAAAAAAAATCTTGTTCCGGTTCCCAGACACACTGCCGCTCGGCCCTCCACCAGCTGGGTAAACTCTTCCGCGATGCCAGGCAGCGGCACTGGACAGCCCTCGGTGGTCGGCCCGACACTCCTCCGCCGCCCGGTGGACGGCGACGGCTCCTCCGGGTTCGGGCAGCCGGCAGGAGTCCCCCGTTCCCTGCTCCTCCCCACCATAGCGGACGGCAGCAGGCTCCGGCCTCAGGCGAACGGCGGCGGAGACTCCGCTCCCTCATGGACGGCAGCCGTCCCTCCACAGCCCAGGCAGCCGTCAGCGAGTTCGTCCGCCCCCCCGGCAACTCACTCCAGCCCACCGCCTCGAGCGTCCATGGAGGCAGACTGCTCCGCCATGCTCGATGGCACTGCGGATTCACGACAGCGGCGAGGGATCTCTGGCAGCGTGTCCCTCCTTCCTCCCGGGTTTCGGCACCAATGTAACAACGTTCGTAGGTCAGGAAGGAGGAGGCGCGAACCGGCGAACGTTTAACACTTTGAAAAAATAAACAAACACAAAATGAAAGTAAAGCGCCAGCCCCTCTCGTACGACTGCCGCACACAAAACACAAAATAAAATCCAGGCCTGGTCCTCTCTCGTCTTTCACTCATGTAACTCCTCCATTTTTCCTTCCGGAGCTCCTCCGTGGGACTCGAGACTGCTCAGTGGTGCAGGTGTTGCTCATTATCAATTACTCCACCGGCCTCACTCCATTCCCACGGCTATCGGTCTCGCCCCTCTCGTCACACGCACATTCTATTATTTGCACTTCTGGTGGCTCCATAATGTCCTACTTGGTATATGTTGATGTGATCTTTTTTTGTTTAATTTTTTTTTCTCCAAGCACATCATGATAGTAAATTTCATTCAGTTTTATCTTGCTAGAGCAATAGTACCTTTTCCTATTACCTCTTACTGCATCTCTGCAAACCAATATTGACGAAACGTGTATATAGTCATTTTTGTTTAAATCTATTCTGTATTCCTGAATGGATTATACAGGAAGATGATGTTTAATGCAATGCAAATGCTGCTACCAATTTGTTTAAAACAGTCGTCGTCTGCCAGTCTTCCGCAGCAGTCAAGGACGTATTATGGTCCTGTGAGGCCCCGGGACACCTACACCTAATTTACAAAGAAATGATGGTCTTACAGTAATGAGAATCATTGAAAATAAAAAGGAACAGTGAAAGTAGAACATCAGAATGCAATATAATAATTAGAATTGGAGTGTAAAATATGGTCCTAAATGTAGGCTTCTTTTTGTTAATGCAATATGAAAATAATAATAATAATAATAATATACAAAATATGTATATATAAGAAAGAAAGGAAATCATAACTAGGGAAGATAAGTTATGGTAATATAAAGATCTTTCCTGCTTCAGCTACAGCCATGCTTTCCAAGGCTGCATGCAGTAACATGTCTGTAGCTCTCTCAGTAGTAAAATGATTTCTCTGCATAAATTCACAGTGTTGATGGCTTCTACTGAGTCAACCCTTGAACCATTAGAGCATCTGTCAAGACTCTAGTAGTTAGCCCAGACACATACTTTTGCATTTTCAGCTCCATCGACAGCAATTCTAAAAGATTATAGTCTCTTACCACAGACATTACTAGGATCAAAAAAAATGTTTAATGTGGTTAAAAAACTTACAGTTGGATGAACTGTGGTTTATTGCTAGATAAAAAGCTGAATTTCTCGTGCTCTCAGGGTCACAAAAAATGTTCTAATTTATAAGTCGTTTTTTATGTTTAATTGCATAGATGCTGAGCTAATGTTAGAGGGCAAAATGTCCTTTGTTGCTGAGCAAAGCAACAGAGGATGACAAAGCCCCTGCTCGGGTTGGGTTGGGGCAACATTCCTTTGGGCTCTTAAGGGTCACAGAGGGAAAGCTCTATGTGGCTGACAGCACACTAGAGAATAAAGAGAGAGCTGTATCTTTATAGAAGAGCAAGAAAAAGATGTTTGAAGGGAAGTATATATATATATATATATATATATTGCTTTTGAGTAAGATTTTTTTGCCAGTGGTTCAGGGCTGGTATATTTAGTGTGTGTTTGTTTGTCTGTTGTCTTTTTCTTCCTGTGTGGTTTGTGTGTGTGTGTGTTTGTACCAGTTACGAATGACTCACTAGAGCCTGTTCTTCATGCTGAGAGTTGTTCAGACATCTTGCTTTAATTGCAAAGTTTTCCTCTAGAGAGGTTTACTGTAGCCACTGGCTCCTGAATGCAATATCTAAAACCACCGTTTCACCAAAGTAGCACACTGCGCCAAGCCAAAACGCTGTTAATTCACTGGTTTTTATTTTTAATCTCTGTACCCATTAATGCTAGAATGTGCATGCTTAATTCTGTAAATACTGTAGTTGATTGTAGAATCTCTGTGATTGGGAGTTTTAAGAGAGCAAAAAAGTCCCCACATTTTGAATGTGGTCCACACTGGTCACGTGAATTTGCCATGTTGACTAACAGAAAGCTGCTTGGTTTGAAAGTGACTTCTGTGTGAGCGGTGCATTGCTATAATATAGACTTTTTTTTTGCCTGAGCCAAAAGCCACATTTTTAGGTGGAGAAAAGTAATATAAATTGTACATGCAGTATGTGTAGGCATGTTCATCACTGTCTTTTATCTTAGGAATTCCCTCAGTTTATGACATGCACAACCAGCTGGTGTGAGGATGAAGGGTAATGTGACTCTGTCACAAAATTATACTTTCTGCATTTTTTTATTAAAAATGTCATTCAGTTCTCAGTTTCTTTCTTAGATTTAGGTGTGAATATATAAACCTCAGTGTGATGTAGTTAACAACACATTAGTAGCTGTGTAAGCACTGTTCAAAACGCTATGTATCATTTTTGGTCCGCATTCATTGTTGGGTTGGATTTAAAGCTTCATTGTAGGCATAATTATCTGCATTTTGTGGGATTTTTGCATTTTCTTCCCTCTGCTTTCAGTTTAGATGTTTTCTCTCCTAGATATACAGTGGTAATATTTGTATGGGTAAGGGTATGTGTGTGTTTGTGTGTGTTGAGTGCAGTAGATAAGATCGGTTCTGGGGAAGTGAAGCCACCAGAGAATTATCAGCTTCTACCGCTGCCAATATTTACCCTTTATCACACTAAAGAGACGATTCGGTGCCAAGCAAGGCTACTGAGTGTGTGCATGTGACAGACACATTCCAACTGGGGTGGAACACCAGTTTTGTGCAAATATTTGGTGGCACCCCTCCCAAAACTCCCCTCCTTCTATTTTGTCTGCTTCCATTAAAGTGGATGCAGTGTTTCCACACACACTCACATAGTCAGTGTTATAATTAACCAGTGTAATTGGAAATCTCCTCAGCCATTCCGTTTGCAAGTAACAGTCTTCCTCTCCCATTCACACACACACAATAAGATATACTTGCATTTATCACCTTTATCCTAATAAAAACCCACACTTTTCTACTGACTCTTACTGTATGTTCTTTGCACATGCTTTCCTAGTAAACTGATTTCTTTTTAAGTATTATGGTTAAACCATAAATTGCCTAAACAACTATGAAACTGCAGAGAAACTTCATCTCTCATTAACACTAACTTTGTCCTATGACTCACAAAATACTGGATGTCCTTTTTATTCTCTGAAATAAATGCTGAAATGGCAAATAAATGCAACCCTGACTTGTCACTTATGTGATGTGTGCTATATGCAGTGTATTTTATCACAACTGTGCACAAATACACACTCATTTCTTTTCTTTAATTGAATTATGTGTGAGTGTGTGTGTGTATACTGTATATTGCCTGATAATTTCAATTCGAAATAGTCTGTGGATCACAGAAACTTCCTCTTATATCACAAAAAATTACACACACATTTTACACAGAGCCATACTTTGATCAATTGTACTGCTCATTATGTGATGTCAGATATGCTTGTTTTCAGCCTGTATTAGCGGTTACCATGACAACATAAAGACTGTTTTGGGTATATGTGTTTGTAACTGTCTTTGAGGCATAATTAAGGTCTTGTCACCATTGTGATCAGATGGTTAATGGGTTCATAGACTTGTGAGCAGATCTTTTGATATTGTATTTTTTTTTTCTGAAAGGGTGGCAGATTCTGGTGTGGCAGGTGTTTCTCGGTGTGGTGTTCTCTCTCTGTCTCCTAGGTGTAAATTATTCCAGAGGCCTCTCTTCTAGATTTCTCTCACCACTTTGAGAGCGCCAGTGTGCACACATAACACATATAAATTAGCAAATATCCTGGGGTTAAACCCCTAATACTTCCTTCCAGAAGAACACAACCTTACACTGTTTATCATTACAGAGGACTCAGACCTGCCTGCTGTTGTATGAGTTAGTATGTAAGAACAGGTGTCGGGGGAAACCTCTCCTGATAGCTTAGAAAGACAATCATGCATTCCTGTGTAGAGGATTTAATAGTTTTGTTTGTATACTGAGTCACAATAGTGAATTCTTCAGAACAGTGCAGAGAGCTCATTCTGCACGTCACTCTGAACTGATCTCATTCAATGAATGTATGCAATAAAAACCGACTAACTTCACACAGTGGATCAAGATAGACTAGAGAGTCATCCTTTAGGCTATAAGGACATAGTGTGAGATATTTATGAAGTTTTGAAGATCCTAGACATGAGTGTACAACTACTTAAGGGGCATTCACATTTAATCTCGTGTTCATCTTCCAAACTAAAGACTTTTGGCCAATAAGAGATCAAAAAACAAGTTGGAGACTGCCTGAAAATATTGCTGAAATATTGGAAATAGTTGTAGGATCTAGTGTGAACACCTATTCAGTGGAAGTTAAACTATGTTAATAATAATGGATGTGAAGGCGTAAGACGTAATGTCTAACAAAGCAGTGATAGTCAGCAGTTATAATGTGTTAAAATGCTATGTTGTGATTGAATAACTATTCTTAACTGTTTTTTTTTCTGTTCCTCTTTATGGGTCTCTGCATTCGCCCTTCTCCTGTTGTATTACTGGGTTGCCAATCCAAGGTAAGAAACAAAGATACTGTACTTGTGTTTGCCTGAATTTTGGCGTCATCTTCAGGTGTGTAAAATGTGTAGTTTGTTATAGGTTTTTGGATTATGTACATTTTCAGTATAAAGCAGATTTTCTTTTCACTCATGATCAACATCAGACTGTATGTGGGCTGTGGGAATATGATTGATCCAGACTTATGTATTTGTCTCTGACACAAATGAAATGCCACAAGGTGTTAGTGAGCACCAATTATCAATGTGCCATGTGTCACACACTTTCAACCTTTTACTCCGCCTCCCATGAGTCATCAGTCATGAATCATTTTGATTAGGGGTGGGCGATATGGCAAAAATATCATATGATTTTTTTTTTTCTTTTGAGAAATCACGATTCTTTTTTTTCTGAGCAGTACAGTGAAACTACTTTTCCAATTTTAAAAATAAAGCCTTACAAAGTAACAAAATATAAAATAAATATAAAAACAATGGTAGACATTTAGGCCAAAGTGGGTTATAAAAATCATTGTCATTATTTTATCTTTGTTATTAAAAAATAAGAACAAAGATAGGCTACACATTACAAATACACATAATATACAAATAAAACAAACAGTGCTTTTTTTCACGTACAGCATGTGTATTTAGCAGTAGTATTCAAGAAATTGAATGAACAATTATAAACATAAAACACTATACTCTACTAGGGCTGGACAATAATTCAATATCAATATGTATCGCGATATATTTTTTTTCAATAACGGTGATATGGTTTTTAAACACATTTCCGATATTTCGATATAGCCTACATTACCATACACTGATTTATTTGTGGCTTTTGACTTCATTGAATAAACATGAGCACTGCACGTTTTAAAATCAAAACTTGTCGCGGGTGTTTTATATTAATGTTTCTCTAAAGGGAAAGGACTATCTTCAGAAAAGTTTCGATGGGATTTTTATTTTATCTAATAAAGGAGTGTTCATGAGCGGAGCTGCTTTGTTTACAGCCATTACTGGAAAAACCGCTAGTTCAACCGTTCTTAAAGCGCCTCCTGCTGGCAGACAATCAGTTTGCACTTAATTCTGTTCTGCTCACCAATTGAAAGAATGTCACATTTCTTGTTTGAATGAAGGCTAAATACAAATAAAAGGTGAACATTAATTTACTTGTGCTGGGTTTTTTTTTCCTTTTTTTTCTAAAATATTATATGAGGTGTCAGAGACTTGGCAAATTCATTTTTCATCAGTTTGTATGCACAGACATCTGTTGTGGCGTTCTTGGCAGTTTTTACGAGGCTTTTTTTAATAGTGTTCATATCGATATTGGAATTATATCGTATCGACTGAAATTAAGAAATATATCGTGATATAAATTTTTGCCATATCGTCCAGCCCTATACTCTACACTGTATAAATTATACATTGATTCTTATTAAAGAAACTGTATTAAAGTTCTTCAGTCAAGAGCAGTGAGTTTTGTTGTTTTATTAACTTTAAAGAGATAGTTCACCCCAAAATTTAAATTGTCATTATTTACTCACTGTCAAGTTGTTCCAAACCTGTATTAATTTATTTATTTTGCTGAACACAAAGGAAGATAGTTTGAAGAATGTGGGTAGCCAAAGATTTGCTGGTCTCCAGTGACTTCCATGGTATTTTTTTTCCTACTATCAAAGTCAATGTGGACCAGCAACTGTTTGGCTACCCACATTCTTTAAAATCTTAATTTGTGTTCTGCACAAGAAAGAAATGAATACATGTTTGGGACAACATGAGAGTGTGTAAATAATGACAGAATAACATTTTTTGAGTGAATTATCCCTTTAATGACAAGTCGCAGCATGTTTAATACTATTAGTCTGCTGTCGCTTTAAGACCTGCACGCGTTTTGATATACAGGCACGCATCTGTTTTTCTCTCAACTGTTTACTTTGACTTTAGACATAACCAAATGTGTTTATATGTAAACCTTGTGTGTTTTTGACAATATTAATTCATTTAAATTCAATTCAAATTTATTTGTATAGAGCTTTTCACAATATATTTCACAATACACGTAGTTTCAAAGCAGCTTTATAGAAAATGCATGTATATGCAGTATTAGCGCAATCAGACGCAAAAGATAACTTAGTCCACTAATCAGGTGCTGTTTGACATGATTTTTAGTGTGCACACTTCAGTTGTACGTGCTCAGAAAAAGCAGATTTCAGAACAGCTCGTGAATGAAATGTTTAACCGACAAGGCTTTAAAGGGGTCATATAATGCTACATGCACTTTTACAAGTTGTTTGAACTGAAATGTGTGTTGGCAGTGTGTGTACACAACCATCCTAAAATGATAAAAATCCACCCAGTGGTTTTTTTTGTTAATCTACTAAAATCTTTACCCCTTTCTCAAATCGAGCCGATCTCAGATGCCTGTCTGTGTGACGTCACACAGACAGGCCCCTCCCACAATAGTTTGATTGACGGTAGTGTTTCAGCACAGACTGGACTGGCGTCTTACCTTAAGGCCCTTTCACATGGTACGCGGCAGTCGCGAGTGTCTAGTTCATTCTCAATGGGAGAGATGCGGAGAGCGGCAAAACACGGGCGGTTTCGCTGGCGGCGCTCGTGCACCCAAAATCCTGCCGCTTCCACAATATTTGATCTTTTTGTGAGCGGCATCGGCAGCCGCGTCGGTTTCAACCAATCAGAGAACAGATTACTAACAACCATGACCACATCAATACAGGTTTTTTATTTTTTTGCATTTCAAGCAAAGCCCTGTGCCTGGGATGCGTTGTTTAGGCTCAATTAAATCTTCTCAATTTTCCTTTAAAATTACATTTCATTCAAATTTTTACTTCAATAATGACCTCACAGATAATAATGTTTTTTTTAGGCAAATCATCAAAAACAACTTCACTTGTGACAAACGAAAAAATATAGGTAAATAATGACAACAATTAATGAAACAAACACACATTTCCGTTATGTTTTATTTAGTTTTTAATAAATGCAAAGGTGATGTTGACAATTGTAACTATGGCAATGTCCGCTCCTAGACCGCAATGCGACCACCACATCAACTCCACAAAACGCTTCCACTACAAGAGAAAGTGGCAGCCGCGCGACGATTCCACCGCTTGCCGCGTCCCGCGTGAAAGGGCCTTTAGACCCGCCCTGAGTGAGCTGTCATCAGTCCGCCATTGTTTCACCGCTGGAGCAGATGTAGACAAGAATGACTCCTAAGCGATTGAGGTGTTCTGTTGTTGGATGTAATAATGAACATAGCAGTCGTCGTTTACTCCCGACATCTGAGCCGCTGAAGACGCAGTGGATTACGTTTGTTTTTGAAGGTAATGCGCCCCCGATCTACATAAATGCGTCTGTTCACGCAAATCATTCGTGATCCAGCTTGACCTACAGAAGAAGTGAGTGTAAGTTTTTTTAACAAATCTTTGCAAATCGCCTTTCCTAATAATGTGCTAGTTAGCAAGTTTCACGATGACTGCTGCTAAAGTAAACGGTCCCTCTGAGAGCGGCTTGGAAGAGAGGGGCAGGGTCAGCAGAGCTCATTAACATTTAAAGGAAAATGCTACAAAACTGCATGCTCTGAAAAAAGGTGTGTAAAAAAGGTGTTTTTTACACTACCATTGAGAAATTTTAACCAAACTATGTTACAGACTTTTCATTAATACCCTAAATAATCATATCAACTTGTGGAAAATGGGCATCCTATGATCCCTTTAAAACCCATGCAAATAATATACTTTTGTGATAGCGAATAAGTGCAGTGTACCGTGAGTGTAACTCTACCGCTGAGTAACATTTAATGTGAATGTAACCTATGTCGCGTTTTACAGTATATTGAGACGGAGGCACCAGAACTGCAACTGACAGAATGGGTGCTGTAGCACGATATTACTACTATATTTTTTCAAAAGCAGATTGTGGAGATATTTTAATCGTCCATGATTAAAAATCATGATATTGCACACTCCTAATGTCGATACAGATCACCGTAACATCATAGTTTGGCTAATGGAATTCTATTGCATTTCAGCCCTTATTAGTTTATTTGCATGGTTTTCCTGCCAGAAAAGGGACTATGTTGACTGTAGACTTGATCTGTGTTAATGAGTAAAACAACAGCACACTTGCGAGAATTCACTAAGACTGAATTGCATGCACCAGTAGTGTTGTTTATTTGCTTGTGCTGCCTTTGTTGTTGTAGCACCAAAGAAATGATGCTCACTAAATTCTTTTAGAATTATTGCTGAATGTAATTTGCACCGAAATGATCTTTTATGTATGCCAAAGTACGCTCGTCTGCACAGCATGTCTGGATATGTCCGGTTACAGCACTCTTTTCTATTATTTGTTTGCGTGTGGTTGGGGAAAAAGACAGGATTTTGTGCTGAATATTGTGTGCAAAAGTGACAACTGTTCAGTGAATTTGCCATTTGGTCTTTGTCTTCCCTCTTTTTCTATGTTTTCCCTCTTTCACTCCCTCTCACACACACTCAAATACACAAGCTCACACTTTGTTCTTTGCTTAATTTTCTCTTTTTGTTGTTTGTTTTTTCTTTGTTTGTTTGGGCTGTGCATGCAGGGAGAGTCAGGTCCATTATGCAAATGAACGGAAATCAAAGCAATTTTGATTGTGTGTGATGGAGACATCATGAGTGTGGAACTGTAGTGAGAGACCTGCCCTGGGCTTTCCTAATTAATGTGGGCACAGCCTTTCTTCTTTACTTTCTCTCTCTCTCTCCCTCCCTCTTTCTCTTCTCACTCAGCTCTCTGCGAACACACACACAAAACACACAAACAGCATGTCTTAAGGTGTGTAGTCTAATATGTTGTGACGGAGTTAGAGGTCATCATTTCTGTTTTTATTCTGTTCTAGTGTTCTTGTCACAGTAGGGCTTTGAATACCACAGACTTAGTTTCCAGCTTCATATGCTTTTTTCAAGTGTGTGTGGTTTTTGTATGTTTATTTTCAGCTTTTTGTCTCGGTGAGGCTGATGCAGCATGTATTTGGTAATCTAAAATACACAATCATTTAGAAGTTTGGTGTCAGTAAGGTGTGTTTTATTTATATATTTTTTTACAGTAAACTTTTACAGTATTATATATTATAATTATAATATAATAATTTCCCACTATTTCCATTAAAATAAAACAGCACAACTGTTTGGAACATGTGATGGCAAAATTACTTCAGTCTTCAATTACATTTTTGGGTTTTCAATTGTAATAATATTTCACAGTGTTGCCGTTTTTTACTGTGTTTTTGATCAAATAAATGCAGCCTTTGTGAGCATAAGAGACTTCTTTCAGAAAATATTACAAATCTTACCGACTCAAAACTTTTGAACAGTAGAATATATAGCTTGATTTTGGCATTGACCATCCTACAGCATAAGGATAACATGATTATTGATTATTAAAGTTTAAGTTATATTACGTACATAATGATTTGTTGTCCCAAAATACGTATTGTTCAACATGTTCTTTTTGAGTTCCTTATGTATGTTTCTTTGATGCACAGCAATGTGGGTGTGTGCCAAATGTTGTCTAAGTCTGTTTGACTTCCTGAGACAAATCACATGCTTCATTCACATGCCTACACATCACATACAAACAGATAAAATGGTATACACATTGTAAGGCAGTGGCAGTCCCAAATCTGAGCCCACCCCCCTCTCCCCAATATATATACATGCAATAATTATATATATATATATATA
>NW_015505194.1:1276384-1279382 GCF_001515645.1 Sinocyclocheilus grahami
ATACACACAATATATATATATATATATATATATATATATATATATATATATATATATATATTGTCTCTTAGAAATGCACACTTGACAGTAGCCTGAATTAACAGTTGTAGTAGCTTGAGTTAGTATGCAGATTTATGTTCATTATAAATAACATCTGTTTTAAATTGTAACAACCTAATTTTTATATGGTGAAATTGAATTATTTTGACTGTTTGAGTTTTATTAGAAAATTAACCATTGTTCTTCCATAGTAGCATATATAGTAGCATACATTCATTATAACCAGTGTTAAAACCACACATACAACACCTCAATACTATGGTAAAAATGCAACTATATGGTTTCTAGGTATTTGTATGAAAAACTGTCTTCTAAATACATTTAGTATAAATGCACAAATGCTATACCTTAGTCACAAAAAATACTGTAATTATATTCCATAACTCCTTTAATATGTTTAATCTACATTAATAATATAATAAAACTTCTATCCCACATTTCTGCCACAATACCATGGTGCCGTTAGGGTTACTAGAGTAAATCTATGGTAAATTATGGCAATTTGTAGATTCTCTCTGCTCTGCTGTTTGTCAGCACTGTTTTATCTGGCTTTAAACTAGTTAATATCATTTGTGTTCTTCGCTGAATTCGTTGTTTAGTGCTCATCAGCGAGTTAACGTATCTGCTCTAGTGAGCTCGCACTGTGCTGCCATTTGAACTTTAAGTCGAGCGGATAAATGGTCTGTGTGGTGCGGTTCAAATGAGTAGCACTGTTTCTTTCTGCTTTTGGTGCATAAACATTATTTCGAACATTTATCAAAGTCTTGTTATCGTTTTATATAGGAAATTTTTATCACAATAATTATCTTTAGCATTTTATCGCCCTGCCCTACCTCAAAGCATATCCGCTCCAGGAACCACTGCTCTAAGCAAAATAAGGCAATTGTTTTGCCTTATATAATTTTTTTTTATCAGTTTTTCTCCTTTTGTGACCCATATGTACAAAATATACAAAAGTTGATCTCTCCCACACAAACACACAGAACATTTTGAGTTTCTATCCTCTGCTAAATATGAATTTGTTCATTGCATAATGAAAGCACACCTGTATAACAGCCTCATTTACAGATCTGTAGATAAATACCAAACCAATTTACTCTGGTCATGTGTCTTGTGGTGTATATGAATATTTTGTTGGTGTGTTTCTGCCTTGTGCTGATGGACAGTTGTGCTGTAGTTAGTTGTTCATTAGGCCTTTTTAACTTTTTAGTTTGCTTCCGGTAATTATTTATGATTTATTTTAGGTGCCTGAATCAGTCAAGATCAGTTTAGTAAATTAGAGCAATATGTACTATTTGGTAATGAGACGAGTGCACAAGCCACGGTTAAACAAGCCCCATGATTTAACCTTTCTGTCATTTTTCACTTTATTTACAAGCAGATGTAGCCCAGTTTAAAAATGCTTAAGGGCATGAGCTACAGTAGTGTAGCACCTACTGTATACTGTAACATGTTCATAAATTTATCAGAGAGATGGAAAAATAGAAATGTTATAATACACAGTGCAGGATTGTTAAGCAGACGGATGCAGCTTTTAATCAAAGAGGAAGTTAGAAGACCTGCTGGGATTAAATGAGCCTTTCATCTGACAGAAGGCTCCACTGCTGTAGGTTTCGCTTCAGCACTCTCTGTGCACCTATTGAATCCAATGACAGGAAACTGAGGGATCATCACTACTTTTTCCCAGCTGTGGAATCATTCTGTTGAAAGACAAAAGCTAAAAAAATTTAATTACCTGGCATTGTGGCATTAACATAGTCTTCTGTATTCTGTACACTGTATTCTAACCATGTTTTCCACTGAAGATTATAGAAGATTATGGCATTTATTTGTTTTAAAAGCTTCCTCTTCTCATTTTGCATCCTTTAGTTAATGCAAATTTAAAAGCTGACAGGAGGTCCTTTATATCAGGCCAAAATTTATAGTGGGCTTACATAAATAAAAACCGTCGTCCAACCCTCGGGTCATTTTGACCCAAAACAAATTTTTAAAGGGGTCATATGATGTTGCTAAAAATAACATTATTTTGTGTATTTGGTGTAATGAAATGTGTTTATGCGGTTTAAGGTAAAAAAAAACACATTATTTTCCACATACTGTACATTATTGTTTCTCCTATGTGCCCCACCTTTCTGAAACATGTCGATTTTTACAAAGCTCATCGGTCTGAAAAGCGAAGTGTGCTCTGATTGGTCAGCTATCCAGTGCGTTTGGATTGGCCGAATACCTCAAGCGTGTGACGGAAATGTTATTTGTATCTGTGATGCCCTGTCCGGCTGGAGCGACGAGACAAAAACAATAAAACCCATTATAAACAAGGCATTTGTTACATCCAGTGGGGACATAATTACGGATTATAATGACTTATACTGTCTTTTTACTCATTGCATTGCATCGCGCCGCATAAACATAAAACCATGTCTGCATTTGTGATCGGAGAAATTACAAACTACAAACGCTACTCTACACTGGTCAAAACTCACGTTTGAATCGTCAGTGGCAAATTCTTTAAATATAAAAAAACGTACTTGCAGTCTGTGAGTCAGAACAGCCAGCATTGTAGTCTACTCTACCAGGATCAGGAAACATAAAATGTTCATAAAATTCCTCCATAAAATGCTCTGGACACATCGGAATATTTGGGTTGAACTGTTCTGGAACAGTGTTGTAAATACAACTTAATCACTGATTTCTAGTCGTGTCCTCTTTTGGAAGGCCAAACAAAGTAGTTTCACTTTCACAACGAAACACAGCATCACATACAGCGGGCTATAGTGAGCGGAGGCCGGCTTGAGTGAGCGGCGGTGGGCGGGCTTGCGGCAACCACATGTGAAGACCCCGTGCTGGACTCTGCTTCGTCCATGGTGAAAGCCGATCCGGCGATCCGGCGATCCACAGCGCGAAGTTGATGTATTTCATTAGCGACCAGCATGGATCA
>NW_015505194.1:1279775-1302203 GCF_001515645.1 Sinocyclocheilus grahami
TTAAAGGGGTCATATGATGTTGCTAAAAATAACATTATTTTGTGTATTTGGTGTAATGAAATGTGTTTATGCGGTTTAAGGTAAAAAAAAACACATTATTTTCCACATACTGTACATTATTGTTTCTCCTATGTGCCCCACCTTTCTGAAACATGTCGATTTTTACAAAGCTCATCGGTCTGAAAAGCGAAGTGTGCTCTGATTGGTCAGCTATCCAGTGCGTTTGGATTGGCCGAATACCTCAAGCGTGTGACGGAAATGTTATTTGTATCTGTGATGCCCTGTCCGGCTGGAGCGACGAGACAAAAACAATAAAACCCATTATAAACAAGGCATTTGTTACATCCAGTGGGGACATAATTACGGATTATAATGACTTATACTGTCTTTTTACTCATTGCATTGCATCGCGCCGCATAAACATAAAACCATGTCTGCATTTGTGATCGGAGAAATTACAAACTACAAACGCTACTCTACACTGGTCAAAACTCACGTTTGAATCGTCAGTGGCAAATTCTTTAAATATAAAAAAACGTACTTGCAGTCTGTGAGTCAGAACAGCCAGCATTGTAGTCTACTCTACCAGGATCAGGAAACATAAAATGTTCATAAAATTCCTCCATAAAATGCTCTGGACACATCGGAATATTTGGGTTGAACTGTTCTGGAACAGTGTTGTAAATACAACTTAATCACTGATTTCTAGTCGTGTCCTCTTTTGGAAGGCCAAACAAAGTAGTTTCACTTTCACAACGAAACACAGCATCACATACAGCGGGCTATAGTGAGCGGAGGCCGGCTTGAGTGAGCGGCGGTGGGCGGGCTTGCGGCAACCACATGTGAAGACCCCGTGCTGGACTCTGCTTCGTCCATGGTGAAAGCCGATCCGGCGATCCGGCGATCCACAGCGCGAAGTTGATGTATTTCATTAGCGACCAGCATGGATCAATTTCAGGCATGACGAAGCGGATATCGATATCGAAGCATGGTTGACTCTTAACTTTTATAAATAATAGCTCTTTGGATTTGAGACTTTAGTCTTTCTAACTTTACAGATCTTCTTTATGCACCAAGAGCTTGTAACACTCCAAAGAGAAAGGAAAAATTTAAATCGCATCATATGACCGCTTTAAAGATTTTTTTAAAGATCGAGCGTTGAACTTTGTGGTATGAGACTGTTACATTTGTCACACTTGAACCGGGAATACATGAAAAAAAAGAGTGAATTTGAGCAGTTTAAGTGGGTGCTATAAAAAAAGTATCAAAAGTGTCCCTCGCGGGTCATTTTGACCCACCACTGGAAAAGCATGGAATTTATGAAAAAACTGGATTTGTTTTATTTAATTTTGTCACACTTGAGCATGGAGCACACACAAAAAAAGTTTAGTCGATTCGAGGATTCTATGTGGGTGTAATAAAAACAGTATTACACCCACAAGTATTACATTCATTTTGACCCAGCCATAGGAATAAATGGAATGTCTGAAAAAAAAGAATTTTTTCATTTATTTGATTTTTTTGACTATACAAAATCTGACACAATCCAGAAAAGATGCATACCCAAACAAAGGGCTGAGACTGCAGAATGTCCTCAATGCACAAAAACTCGCATGCACACAAACACACACATGGCACACACACTCCCATTGAAACACATTATAGCTTGTATGATGTTTCTGCTTGGAATTGACTGTCATTTTGAATTTTTTTTTTACTTAACACAGTTAAATGTATCTTTTATATTTATTACATATTTATGAAACTGTATGAATATGCATGTGTTTGGATTAAAATTCAGAATACATTTTTTTTTTTTTTTTACAAAATATAGTTTTTTTTTTCAGATATATATCAAAACATTAAAAAAACTATATTTTTACAAAATATAGTTTTTTTTTAATGTTTTGATATATATCTGAAAGCTTAATGAAGCCTCAAGTTGGTGTAGTTTTAAATAATTCACTTGTTTGGCTCATTTAAGAATCTCCATAGGGTTCTATAGGCCCCTCTAGTGGCTGTAATCATAAAATGCAATTTTATGTAATTTTTCCCCACCAAATGGCATCAGAGACACTCAGTGACCTAGGTCCACAATAATGTACAGTAAGTGGAAAATAATGTGTTTTTTTAACCTTAAACATTTCATTACACCAAATACTGTTCTTTTAGCAGCATCATATGACCCCTTTAAAGTATAAATATGCAGAAATTGTGTCTTTCTTTGTTTTGTTTTTTTTGGTGAAAAAATTTATAAAATATGCTAATTTTCATTAAAAAATATCCAGAATTTAATGTGAATAAAATAAAAAACACACACACACAAAAAAAAAAACCTACATAAAAAAAATTTGGGAAAAAATGATAAAAATGGACCAATAGAAGCTTTCTGCACCAAAAATAAAATTAGTGTCATTTTTGGCCTTCGGGTCATTTTGACCCACGAGGGACACTTTTGTTATAGGTTCAGGAGGGACGGATGAGGGTTAAAGGGTCATGAAACCCTAAATCACATTTTTTGAGATGTTAACATATGTACAGGTTGCACATCAATGAAAACAACAATAGCACTCGTTATGTTTATTATTAAGGGGAAAGTGTTTTTTTTTTCCATTTTTGGAGCGATTTCATTTCTTCAGGTTTAAAAAGCAAAGTTGAAACGAAGTCATGAAAAGTGACGTGTATGTGTTAATTCGGTGTGATTGGTTGTTGTGGCTGGAGAGTACGAATCTACGTCATCAGTTTTCTGACCTTTTCTCAGTATTATTCATGAGAACGAACTCCTATGATCCAACCACTGTTCTGTATTATGCATGCGATTGTGTTACAGAGAAGAATTCAAATCTTCTGAAAGAGTTTGTTTTTGGGGTGGCTGATAGATGTAGATTGTAGAGGGAAGCTGAGGCTTTGTTAAAATGCTGGTTGGTAATGGTCTTTGGTTGTAAAGTTCAATTACTCTCATCTCCTGCTGAAAGCGGAAAAGAAAAGAAGGGGAGCCATAATGGAGGGGAAAATAACAAAAAATAGCAGGGTGATTGTGGAAGATAAGTTTATTCTGGTGGAAAAAGAGGAGCAAGGAATGTTGGTTTGATTAGAATTTGTATGGATTATATGCATTTGTAGATTTTTACGTCTACTTTTAAATTGGAGAATTTGTGGGTTAAGTGTGTTTAGGTGGGAACAGCTCTCTTTTCACCTTGTAGTGTGAGACATTACCTTTGACCCCATGTGCTCAGCAAATCTAAGAAAGGGATAATGTTGAGTCAGCTAGACATTATCATGAAATAAAGACCGAAAACAAAAAGCAAATGTGAAACAAAAAGAGTGATGAGAATGTACAGTAATACATGCTTCATACATACATATACATATAGCCTATATATATATATATATACAGTAAATAATTATCCACAGAATGCTGTGTTTGGCCAATCAGATTCAAGTTTTGTACCACAGAGCGGTGTAAGGTTCCAAATCAATTCTATTACTTTCTTCAAAGGTGACATGACACATTATTTAATTTATTTTTTAAAGAACTTAAAAATATTATTAATTTTAGAGCTAATTCTTACTGAATGTGCTTTTCTATGTTCTTTGATGGTTTGTTTCAGCAGCAGTGATCCCGTTTCTGACTGTAGAGTATTACGTTAGTGTAATTTACAGTCTCAGATTAGTATTACAGTCCATCCTGTGACCATCCTCATTTGGGCAATAGATAATCCTGTAATCTGACTGCTCTGTCTACAGTCATAGTACCATAATTAAAGTCACTGACAAATTTCAGCTGTTATGAAGGTATGAGCATCTGTTCTTGTGATGTTATAATGGCTGTTACGTGCTTGATGTTAAAAAGGGATGATACCGTAACATTTAGGTGGGACAACTGTTACTGGGTGTGGTGCGGATCAAAGACGATACTGAAATGTATTTCAAAAAGACTTTACTGAACGTATTAGGAGAAGATACAAGTGGTTTAAGTTTAACAAAGTCTAACTAGGAAAGAAAAGAAAACAAAAACAGGAGTGTCACCCAAATTAAAGAAATAAACAAAACAGAACAATCCTTATAACTAACCTCTAAACTAACTACCAAAATAAAGAAATATGAAAATAAAACCGGAATCTTCAGCGTGATGCTGAATCTCAGCCATATCTTTTACGAAGAATTCGATGCAAGTCAGTAGCTAAGAAACAAATCTATAAATAGATCAAAACACATCACACAAAACAAGACTCTCTAAAACATGATACATGTAGGAGACCGCGTTGGAGCACGAGGTACGCTGGCATGGCGTACACACACACAATCAGCTCGAGTCCTCAAATACAGCTGGCACGTCAGCAGATTGGCAGAACATCATGACATCGTAATGATGATTACGAGTCACGTCAGCCAATAACACCGACCTAGAAGTGGAGCAACAATAACAAAAAGGACAGGAGAGCGAAAAGAAACACAATATACACTAAACACACATGGAACGTAACAATGGCATATGTTAAAATATATTTGGAACTTTGATGAAATCAGGATGTTTTCAGATTTGAGTATGTCCCTTGGAGAACACAATTCTTTCATTTCATTGAGTGTGTTAACCTATTCATATTTGTTATTTTTAATACAGTACATACAGTCAAGCATTTCTTAAGGGGTAAATATAATTTTTTGGACAGTTTAATTTTAGTATTATTTCAGAATCAGAATGAGCTTTATTGCCAGGTATGTTTACACATACGGAGAATTTGTTTTAGTGACAGAAGCTCCACAGTGCAACAGAATGACAGTGACAAGACAGGACACAGATAATAAAAAGAATAATATAAAAATAGACAAAATAGGCAATGTACAAAAAAGCAAAAACAATATATAATATAGACAATTTTGTATGTACAGGTATGATATGTGCAAATTGGAAATGTAAATAAGTATGTGTTAAATAAATAATGTATACTAGTGTTGTGCGTTCCACGATTATTGTTAGGTGTTCATGAGATGGATTGCCTGAGGAAAGAAACTGTTCCTGTGTCTGGTCGTTCTGGTGCTTAGTGCTCTGTAGCGTCGACCAGGTGGCAACAGTTAAAAGAGTGAGTGTGCTGGATGTGAGGGGTCCAGAGTGATTTTGCTAGCCTTTTTGCTCACTCTGGATGAGTACAGTTCTTGGAGAGAAGGGAGGGTTGTACCAGTGATTCGCGAGGCAGTTCGGACGATCCTCTGTAGTCTTCTGAGGCCAGATTTGGTAGCTGAACTGAACCAGACAGTTATAGAAGTGCAGAGGACGGATTCAATGATGGTGGAGTAGAACTGTTTCAGCAACTCTTGAGGCAGGTTGAACTTCCTCAGCTGGTGAAGTAAGGACAACCTCTGCTGGGCCTTTTTGACAACGGACTCAATGTGATTGTCCCACTTAAGGTCCTGAGAGATAGTGTTGCCCAGGAACCTGAATGTCTCCACTGTCGTTACAGTGCTGTTCATGATGGTGAGTGGAGGGAGAGGAGGGGGGTTTCTCCTGAAGTCCACTATCATCTCCACAGTTTTGAGCGTGTTAAGCTCCAGGTTGTTAAGACTGCACCAGACAGCCAGCTCTTTAACCTCCTGTCTGTAAGCAGACTCGTCACCGTCCTAAATGAGGCCGATGAGTGTGGTGTCATCTGCAAACTTCAGGAGCTTGACAGAGGGGTCTTTAGATGTGCAGTCATTTGTGTAGCGGGAGAAGAGCAGTGGGGAGGGGACGCAACCCTGGGGGGCGCCAGTGCTGATCGTACGGGTGCTGGATGAGAATTTTCCCAGCCTCACTAGCTGCTGCCTGTCTGTCAGGAAGCTGGTGATTCACTGACAGACGGACGTGGGCACGGAGAGCTGAGTTGGTTTGGGATGATAGTGTTAAACGCCGAGCTGAAGTCCACAAACAGGATCCTCACATAAGTCCCTGGTCTGTCTAGATGTTGCAGACACAATCAGCTCGAGTCCTCAAATACAGCTGGCACGTCAGCAGATTGGCAGAACATCATGACATCGTAATGATGATTACGAGTCACGTCAGCCAATAACACCGACCTAGAAGTGGAGCAACAATAACAAAAAGGACAGGAGAGCGAAAAGAAACACAATATACACTAAACACACATGGAACGTAACAATGGCATATGTTAAAATATATTTGGAACTTTGATGAAATCAGGATGTTTTCAGATTTGAGTATGTCCCTTGGAGAACACAATTCTTTCATTTCATTGAGTGTGTTAACCTATTCATATTTGTTATTTTTAATACAGTACATACAGTCAAGCATTTCTTAAGGGGTAAATATAATTTTTTGGACAGTTTAATTTTAGTATTATTTCAGAATCAGAATGAGCTTTATTGCCAGGTATGTTTACACATACGGAGAATTTGTTTTAGTGACAGAAGCTCCACAGTGCAACAGAATGACAGTGACAAGACAGGACACAGATAATAAAAAGAATAATATAAAAATAGACAAAATAGGCAATGTACAAAAAAGCAAAAACAATATATAATATAGACAATTTTGTATGTACAGGTATGATATGTGCAAATTGGAAATGTAAATAAGTATGTGTTAAATAAATAATGTATACTAGTGTTGTGCGTTCCACGATTATTGTTAGGTGTTCATGAGATGGATTGCCTGAGGAAAGAAACTGTTCCTGTGTCTGGTCGTTCTGGTGCTTAGTGCTCTGTAGCGTCGACCAGGTGGCAACAGTTAAAAGAGTGAGTGTGCTGGATGTGAGGGGTCCAGAGTGATTTTGCTAGCCTTTTTGCTCACTCTGGATGAGTACAGTTCTTGGAGAGAAGGGAGGGTTGTACCAGTGATTCGCTCAGCAGTCCGGACTATCTTCTGTAGTCTTCTGAGGTCAGATTTGGTAGCTGAGCTGAACCAGACAGTTATAGAAGTGCAGAGGACGGATTCAATGATGGTGGAGTAGAACTGTTTCAGCAACTCTTGAGGCAGGTTGAACTTCCTCAGCTGGTGAAGTAAGGACAACCTCTGCTGGGCCTTTTTGACAACGGACTCAATGTGATTGTCCCACTTAAGGTCCTGAGAGATAGTGTTGCCCAGGAACCTGAATGTCTCCACTGTCGTTACAGTGCTGTTCATGATGTGAGTGGAGGGAGAGCAGGGGGGTTCCTCCTGAAGTCCACTGTCATCTCCACAGTTTTGAGCGTGTTAAGCTCCAGGTTGTTAAGACTGCACCAGACAGCCAGCTCTTTAACCTCCTGTCTGTAAGCAGACTCGTCACCGTCCTAAATGAGGCCGATGAGTGTGGTGTCATCTGCAAACTTCAGGAGCTTGACAGAGGGGTCTTTAGATGTGCAGTCATTTGTGTAGCGGGAGAAGAGCAGTGGGGAGGGGACGCAACCCTGGGGGGCGCCAGTGCTGATCGTACGGGTGCTGGATGAGAATTTTCCCAGCCTCACTAGCTGCTGCCTGTCTGTCAGGAAGCTGGTGATTCACTGACAGACGGACGTGGGCACGGAGAGCTGAGTTGGTTTGGGATGATAGTGTTAAACGCCGAGCTGAAGTCCACAAACAGGATCCTCACATAAGTCCCTGGTCTGTCTAGATGTTGCAGGATGTAATGCAGTCCCATGTTGACTGTATCATCCACAGACCTGTTTGCTCTGTAGGCAAACTGCAGGGGGTCCAGTAAGGGTACAGTGATGTTAATTTTCACGGGTTAGTGTATGTATGTGTGATCAGCACAGAGGGAGGCCAAGTTGTCTGAAGTAGAAATGGTGAGGAGGTGGGAGAATCAGCTAACCAGCCAGTCATTATTTTCCAATCAATAGTGAAAACAAAAGAACAGTATGCAGAAATCCCAACATGTACAATCTTTCCAAAACCAGTCTTTCAAATGATTTCATGGCCACAGACGTTAGAGCCACAGGTCTGTAGTCATTAAGTCCAGTAATTTGGGGTTTCTTTGGGACGGGAATGATGGTGGAGCATATGAAGCATAAGGGGACTTCGCACAGTTCTAGTGATCTGTTGAAGATCTGTGTGAAAATGGGGGCCAGCTGGTCAGCACAGGTTTTCAGACAGGCTGGTGTCACACCGTCTGGGCCTGGTGCTTTTCTTCTCTTGTTCTTTCTGAAGACCTGATGCACGTCATCTTCACCGATCTGGAGTGCTGGGGGGGTTGCAGGAGGTGTGAATGGTGTTTTTTCAAACCTGCAATAAAACTCGTTCAGATCGTCTGCCAGTTGTTGATTCTCCACAGTGCTGGGGGATGGTGTCTTGTAATTGGTGATGTCTTTCAGACCTTTCCACACTGAAGCAGGATCACTGAAAAATAATTAGTTCTTTAGCTTTCCTGTATAATTCCTCTTTGCCACTCTGATCTCCTTTTCCAGTGTGTATTTGGCCTGTTTATACAAGAATCTGTCCCCATTCCTGCGAGCATCTTCTTTGGCCTGACGGAGCTGTCTGAGTTTTGCAGTGAACCATGGTTTGTCGTTGTTGTAGGTTAAATGAGTCCTGGTAGGAATGCACATGTCTTCACAGAAACTGATATAAGATGTTACAGTCTCTGTGAGCTCGTCCAGATCGGTGGCAGCAGCTTCAAAAACACTCCAATCAGTGAGGTCAAAACAAGCTTACCACGACGGAGGTGCCGTTGAGCAAGGCACCGAACCCCCAACTGCTCCCCGGGCGCCGCAGCAAAAATGGCAGCCCACTGCTCCGGGTGTGTGTTCACGGTGTGTGTGTGTGTTCACTGCTGTGTGTGTGCACTTTGGATGGGTAAATGCACAGCACTAATTCTGAGTATGGGTCACCATACTTGGCCACATGTCACGTCACTTAAATCCTGCTCTGCTTCATTAGTCCATCTTTTTACAGTCCTTAATACAGGTTTAGCTGATTTCAGTTTCTGCCTGTAGGTCAGTATTAGATGAACTAAACAGTGATCAGAGAGCCCCAAAGCTGCCCGTGGGACGGAGCGATATGCATCCTTTATTGTGGTGTAACAGTGATCCAGTGATCCAATGTCTCTGGTGGGACATGTAACATGCTGTCTGTATTTTGGCAGTTCACGGGAAATATTTGCTTTATTAAATTATTAAAGTCTGATTATGACAGAGTCTGGGTGATGTTGTTCTGTGTCTGTGATCTGATCAGCGAGTTTCTGTAAAGCTGAGCTCACGTGCGCTTGCGGAGGAATGTAAACACTCACGAGAATGAACGAGCAAAACTCCCGCGGCGAATAGAATGGCTTGCAGTTAACGAAGAGCGCTTCTAGATCAGGACAGAACATCTTCTTTAATGCTGTAACATCTGTACACCACCTTTCGTTGATGTAAAAACATGTTCCGCCGCCGTGTGATTTCCCCGTTGATTCTGCTTTGCGGTCTGCTCTAAACAGCTGAAAGCCGGGCAGATGTAGCGCGCTGTCCGGAATGGAGTCATTCAGCCAGGTTTCCGTGAAACACAGAGCAGCAGAGTTTGAAAAATCCTTGTTTGTCCTGGAGAGCAGAAGAAGTTCGTCCGTTTTGTTGGGTAGAGAGCGGAGATTTGCCAGATGGATGCTAGGCAACGGCGTTCGAAATCCGCGCTGCCTGAGCTTCAGGAGCACGCCGGCTCTCTTCCCCTGTCTGCACATCCTGAAGCACTTGATCAGCGCTGCTGCTCCGCCAACTACAACGTTCAGCAAAACGTCCGAATAATCGAAATCTGGTAGAAGATTTTGTGGTGTGTTCTGCCGAATGTTCAGCAGTTCAACCCTGGTAAAACTGATCGTGTTTGAGAAACAATAAACAGGAAAAACGAACAAAAATAGTACAAACACTGGAGAGCCAAGCACTGAGGCGGCCGTGTGCAGCGCCATCTTACTTGTTGTCAGTTTATTTATTTATTTGTAGACATCTATAGTATTTTTTAAATATTTTAATTAACTTTTTTATATTTTCAGTTTTAAGTTTACATTTTAGTAATTAAACTTAGTCACATTTCTATATTTTTCATCTAATATTTATGTTTTGTTTCATCTTCATTTCAATTAAAGAAAAATATTTTTAATAGTTTTTTAAAAATAGTTTGTTAAAACTGATTTTGGATCAAACTGAAAGTGTTTGTTTGTGTGTGTGTAATCTTGTTAGCTAAGGTCAGATGGCTAAGTAGACTGTATGAAACCAATGGAACTGAGTTTGTTGTCTTTGATGCCGTTTCTGAAGAAATTAGCTTTTGTGTGAGGTTTTGATAAATCAGTATGCATATAATCCTGAAAAAAAAATTTGCCAATAAAAGTTACAACAACCTATAGCAGCCCTCAAGTCCTCCTGAGCACACTCAAAGAAATTAACAATCACTGGTTTATCTGGTACATTATTGTATAGTAGATTGACTTTATGTTGGCGTCTGGTCAATGAAACAAGCACAGAGCTAAATGGCTAATGGGCAGCTGTATTCTCGTCTATCAAACTAAGGCTTCTTCCCGTTCCAGACAGAACTGATTAAACTATCTGTCTGCTGTTATCACATCAGACCTAATCACCAGAGCTCAGGAGCTCAGATTGGCCTGTGGAGCTTTAGAAGATTTAAAGAACCAGACCTGATTAAACGATCTCACTGGAATTCATCCATCTGGCCTAATTTACTTGAGACTGTACGGACCTTGATAACCTCACATACCTTTTTTTCTATTTTCCTTCTTACTGTTTTTTTTTTATCAAACTCCAAGCACCCAAGGTCTATGGCACTCATTACTCTTTGAAATAATGGTTTAAATTTTTTATTTTTCATATAATTAAAAAAAATAAAATTTACAAGTGCAGTGTGTCCATAAAATTCATACATGCATGGAGTTTAATCTTAATTTGGAGCATATAGGTTATGGCTGTTATGTAACAGAAATGAACACTAATCTATTTTAAGATTAAGAAAGAAATGTATACCATTTTTCACCAAGGTAGCATTTAATTTGTTGAAAATATAACCAATAAAATGAGTACTAATGCCAATTATAAGTATTTGGAAAAAAATCTTGTAATTAAATATTTACTTTTGAAAAATAAGTATAAATTTTTATCACAATAAATCAGTGCCTTTATTGTAATTTTTAGTCCGTTTAATCCAACCTTGTTAATTAAAAATATCTTTAAAATTTCAAATTTTTTAACCGTAGTGTATCTAAACTTTGTTTGATGATGGCAATAAATTCACAAAGTAGCCTCTGCTGTGTGTAATGAAGCTAAGTCTAGTGTATATTTAAAGTGGGCTTTGCAATGATCACTACACAAAGGTGCATGCATTAAAATGTCTGATCGATACTCGTTTCCACTCCAGCATCTCCAAACAGTCCCTACATACAAGGAATTATCCCTGTAATCAATAATATAGTGAAAAAGAAAAAGAGTGAGCCAGAGAGAGAGAGAGCACAATGTTCAGAAATAGACAAACAGTTAAGATTGTACATGTTGGGATTTCTGCATACTGTCCTTTTGTTTTCACTATTGATTGGAAAATAATGACTGGCTGGTTAGCTGATTCTCCCACCTCCTCACCATTTCTACTTCAGACAACTTGGCCTCCCTCTGTGCTGATCACACATACATACCCTAACCCGTGGAAATTAACAGTTCCACCCCTCAATACGAATTAGATATTCAGCTAACATTGCTTGCCTGCAGTCTCCAGTGTGAGCGTACATATGTGTATCCCCTTGAGCTCCAGCAGGCGTGAGGAGGTATTTAGCAGCATGCCTCAGAACTGTTGAACACTGTCATAATGAATGAGGATTCCCAGAGCTCCAGAAACTCCAAAGGCAGCTAGATTTAAGTGTCCTTAAATCACATTTTACAAAGCTTTACATATGCCAACAGCTCAGACTTAAAAAATGTATGATAGTAATAATTCTGGCAGGAATGTACAATTTAAATCTCTCATGCCAAAGTCACACAACACAGTCAGTACACTGACACCATTGCTGTCTGTTTTGGATCAAATTTGATAATCTTCAAAGTAGGGATGTGCGCAACGACTAATTTGACTAACGTTTAAACGAAAGTTTTGTATCCGACTAGTCGACTAGTCTAAAAGCAAGAAACCCCCAAAAGATGGTAAGAAAAAAAATAAACTCTGTGCTTGCGTGTAGCATATATATAATAGCCTATATTTGAAATACTTAATCTATGAATCACACTGTCAAATCCCTCAATGAATTCCGCTTGCCGCACACTTGCCTCGCGTTATCATCATTTAATTTTAGAAGGTCGTTAAAAAGAAAAAAAGAAAAGTATACACTCAACATCGGCCAAAGCATAGCTTATTTATTCAAATCAGCTGGGGAAATGCAGAACAGTGGAAAATCAATCAATAGCCTGACAGAATTCTTCATCTTCATATAACGTTAGCCAACATATTAAAACACAAGTCAAAAACAATAGGAAGGTATATCAACGCAAGGCAAGGCAAGTTTATTTATATAGCACATTTCATACACAATGGTAATTCAAAGTGCTTTACATTAAAAGAAAAAAGAAAAAAAAGTACTTTGTGTAGGCTATATAGTCTAAAAACAAAATGCAACAATGCCCATTTTACTTACTCAGACCATGCGTTATTTCTTCAGTGAAATTATCAACGTGGTCTGGTGAAAGACGGGACTCGAGGCGATTAACAATAAAATTCCTGCACTTGAAAAAACGCGCTTGGCAGGAACTGAAGTCGCAGGCACGCAGAGATAACGAAAAGCAAGCCGACAGAGTTTCAGAAATCACCTGGACATCCCGCACCACCACCGAAGTGGGTCTTCGTTAGAGGAATAGACGGCACGGACGGGATCGCAGGTTGTAGTGAATGACGTGATTGACATTTGCTGGCTTTGGCAACACCTACGTGTCTGTATTGAATATGATTACGCATCGCTCCAGTAGAGTTATTGTAAGACAATTTGACATTACACAGTTTACACACAACTTTTCTGTTTCCTTCTAATTCAAAATAATCCCACACCTTCTTGTGTTTCGCATGGTCATTTTTGAACTAGCCGCAACTGACACGAAGAAAACGCATGCGAGGTCTGAGGTAAAAATGTAGTTTCCGCCCAGATAAACTTTTTAAAATAATGTATTATTTTTCAAATGTTTTATTTTAACTTGTTATTTAAAATGTTTTAAATGCAATGTTAAAATGATGGTAATTTGAATGATAAAATCATGTTGTTTTTTCTGTCGTGTAATCGACTGTTGTTTTCAGTGTCGACTAGTAGGAGCTGTACCGTTTAGTCGACTAGAGCCGCACATCCCTACTTCAAAGTAGTGGTCGACCGATATATCGCCAAGGCCGATATATCTGCCGATATCTGCCATTTTTCAAAGATCGGCATTGGGCGATTAGTTTTTCTGTTTGGCCGATGTGTTCGAGGCGGAGACTTTTATTTTGATGGCGCCGAGAACGGCTGCGGCAGCGCCTGAGCTCACAGTGCTCACATTCTCCCTCTTGTTCACTGTTGTCATTCAGTTCTGTCTAATAATCAGATAGAACTGTTAAACAAAGGAATTAAAATGTATACAAAAAAGTATTATAACGATTGCTTTAATATTATTAATGGCTAATTATAATACTTTCTCGTTTGCCGTCAGCATTCTGTAAATATGCATTTATATAATTTAAACAAATCTTTGAATGACTAATGAACATTTAATTTCACAAACCTTGCAGACTTATTCGAATCTAGTTGAGATCTTGTGAAGTGTGCATGTGACCTGCATGATCGCATGTTCTGTGACGGTTGGTCCTATGGTCCGTGTGAACTGAATACGGACAGGAGGAGAGTTCAGCTTCACTGGAGACACGCGATCGACAAACTTTAAACTCGTGACTGATTTCAAATTATGCTGCGCTGTATGCATTTTCCCACTGTCATATTCATGTCATTTTCACTGTGTGCTGTATGTAAAATGAGTGTTACCTTGGCTTTATTTGAAAAAAATATGATTCCCAATGCACACAAACTTCCCAGAATACTGAATGCCCTGTTGGTTACAGTGTTTACTTACTTTTTAATTATATTTTATTATACATTTATTTATTTATTTGTGAAAAATACTTTGTCTTCTAGAGTATAAGAATGTTTATTTTACAAGTTTATTTTAAAATCCATTTTCAAATGATTTCAAATTTCTTAAATATTCTAAAAATTCTTAAAATAAATAAAATTATATCGCCCATCGGCCATCCTGCTTTCCAAGATATCGGCTGTCAAAAAACCCATATCGGTCGACCATTACTTCAAAGCAGCATTTGGCCTGTAATATATTTATTTTTATTTTTTATTTTTGCTACTACTACGACTACTACTAATACTACTACTAATAATAATAATAAATATTAGTATTATTATTACTTCTAATAATTGTTTGCTTTTTCAAATATACAATATAATAGTGGGTCTTAGTGGTCTTTTTTTTATTTTATTCACACAACAGATCCCATTCAGTAATTCATAGGTTTTCAGCATAGCCTAATAAAACTTTGAATGTAAGACTGCTGTTCTGAGATGCACATACTGAAGTTTCACTCATCTAGTTTACTGGGAACACTTTTATGGATGTCAAGGTGTCAAACTGCACTGTAGGCCTCTAAATATGCATTTGCAGGTACTTGTATTTAGTGAAGTTTAAGAATATTCCATCATGAATATCAGTGCTTGGGTAAATGAGGGTTAAGAGTGTCATTAGCATAATTACCATACTTAAAAAAAACAGTGCTTAAGATTCCTCTAAAAATACACAAGGATCCTGTTCTCTGGCCCAATGTGGGACTGTTTATGTGATACACAACTCTCTCTCTCTCCGTCTTTATCCTGAGAGCGCCCTGTAGTGAGTAATATGTTTCTGACATACCTCCTTGCGCTAATAAAATGATAGGCCGTGCTGTGGCCATTAGTCTATGCTCTGTAAATAAAAGCTCTGCCACTAAGCTCCAAACCGCTGAGAGTCTATCTTGATCTCCACAACCAGAAACTCTGGAAATTTTAAACAAGCTGTGTTGCACTGCTATAATTTGAGCTAATACGTGTGTTGCTGGGAGTTCTGGGAATATAAGGTTTGGTCCTTCTTGCTAGAGTGACATAGAATAGCACAGTGATTGTTTTAATGAAAAATCTTTCAAATTAGATCACTAATTTGTGTGGAAAGTTAGTCTTGACACACCTCTATAGTGATGTCTGTGGGAATTTTAAAGACTGAAATATAATACTTTATTTTTAGTTTATGGGAAAATACTATTCCTTTTTTTCCCCCATCATCCTTGCGTTTAGTTTCACTGGTGCTCATTGTAGCCATAGATTTTGACTTTCCATATTAATCCAAACCTCTGTTACTGTAAGTAAATGTTCTGCTAACCAAACAAGGAAAACAGGCGATGATATCTTTATTGAAGTTACACGCAGAGAGACAGTTTTTGCCTCATTTACTCTTCTTAGAAGGTTCTGAAATATGTTTGGAAAGGTGACTTTGGCTTGTACTGTGGTTATATAAAAAGCTTTTCAAACCATATTTCTGAGAGAGGACTATGATCCAGAATCTAACCCAGATATTATAACAAACCCCATATGAGAGAACCTGTTTATAACTCATAGAATAAATGTTCCAGTGTTTCATACAGAATAACGGTTTGAAAATTATTTTGGTCATTATTTTTGCACTTCCATTTGGCTCTGCTCATGGCACAAAAATTACACAAGTTGTCTTTACTGATTTATTACATTTTGAATAGTATTGGTCTAGGTACCTCAGGTATAATGTACATTTTATACCACCAGTGACCACACTCGTAAGTCAAGCAGAGAGCAAGGAGATGAAATGATGCATTTCACTGTAATTATATAATAATTTATAAGTGAATACGGTCAGTAAAGCACTCACATAAGCATTATTGCAGTTCCAAGAATGAAGCCGTTTGGATGAAGAGGATTCTATTAGCTGGTAATTATGGCTAATGTAGGTTCATAACTCCAGATGTTATACATGCTTTATTTACCAAGTCAGGTTTCAATAATTACATGTTGGTAAATCAGGAATTTGTGCATGCAAGCAAAAATTCACAACCACAGCTGGATGGAAATGGAAAACACGACCCCTCCTTTTCTTCAGTTTGTTTTATTTTCTCCCAATTCTACATTTCAAACTCCCTCTCTCTAGTGTTTGTCCATTATTTAAGTAGCTGCGGACAGTGCATGCTGTTGTCCCATTGCAGTACAATAACCCTTTATTATTAAGACTCGATTTGTATGTGCTTTCTTTGAAGCATGACTATGTAAGGCAGCAGCAGGAGTCGGGCCTGTCCCAAAGGGACTAATTGGAGATATGCAGTACATTTCAGACAAGAAAATCTAATTACCTCATTCCCACCCACCATCACCAAGCAGCCAGTCTCAATGTCCATGTTAATGCAGAAGTAGATTGCAGAAAAAATGGAATTGCCATTTATCAGTCTTTGGCCTTTTCCCATCCAAACTCATCTTGTTCCTCTTCCATTTGATTTGTTTTCTCTTTTTGCTCTACAGGTACGTAGTTGCAGTCCCAGCATGATGTTTCTCAAAGTGTGTAAATCACATTGGCCCTTATCCCATCAACAACCCTGAGAGCAGTAAGCAAGGGCCTCACTTTTAAAGCTATCCGTCACTTTGACAGCAGCTAATATAAGACTTTAGCTTGTACTTCAAGAACTCAGCACAGCCTTGCATTAAATTAGCTTTACAGCTCCTCCACACACACACACACACACACACACACACACTTAGACAGTCACCCATGTTTAAAGTTGTCTCTGTCCTTCAAGTGATTAATTGCAACCAATATTCAATTTTGTGGTCTATGATGAGTGAGACTCTGTCGCCTTTTCTCTGTCTTGCTGAGTAATAGCAGGGCAGCTACAACATATACCCATAAGCATGCCATCAGTGCATCAAACTGACCACACAGCTTGGGTAAGCCTAAAGAAACTTTATACTGTATTTAAACTGAGCCTTTAAGTGAATCTCATTTTCATCTGCCTCCAAATGAAAATAAATAGGATTCAGTTTTGCTCTGTAATTTGTTAAGAGTTGGTAGCCTATGTCAGTGGTTCTCAACCTTTTTACTCCAAGGCCCCTCTCCTCTCCGAATCAATACTGCAAGGGCCACCAACCTTTTCTATTCACAAAATCTTTGTATTCTCGTGTTATTAATTTTTTATTCCATATAATGATTTTTAAACAAAACTAATTTAAGATAGATTTAAACAGTTTTTTTGTTTTTGTTTTTTGCAAACATACTTTGCAAAAAATGTCACTGCAGATATTCTTTGCAACTTAAAAGTACGTAAAGCTCAATTATAGAATTATGCAAATTGTACAAAATACAAATGAAAAATGAAAACATTTTGAATGTGTGGAAACTCAGCGATCTGAAGGCGGCCCAACTGAGTCATATACTGAAAAATGTTCAAACAGAAATATGATGTTATAGTGATCAGTGCGCCGAGAGCGCACATACATGGCTCGTTTGTGCATTAATAATAACGGACGCACCTAATGTACGACTCTAGTTATGTCACTATAATCATCTTTACCTTAATTATGATCCATCAAAACTTTACTAGGCTTCACTGCACTTTCACTGGCTTGCTTTATCTAGCTGAAAGATGTAGTTTGTGAGTCATGTGCTCTTGCAGAGGTCGGGTGTCTGTATCTTACACAATGCGATGAGAAGCAGCTTGAGATCCCCCCCCCCCCCCCCCCCCCCTCTTGGGATCTCCTGGGGGGTTGAGAACCACTGGCCTGTGGCATGTCCTACTTTGGCCTATTATTAATAATCAAACTCTAAACTAAAAAGCACATAAAATCAAGATGTAAACTGTTGTTCTTCAAAGTTCTGAAATCACAAAATGTATTGAGGTTAATAAATTTAATATAAATTTTACAAAGAAAAAAAAAGTTTGAAAACAAGCAGCTTTGTCATAATTGCAGCAGAAATAGCCTATATTGGGGAACCTTCTAATATTGTGTTGGACAGTGACAAGGGTCCTTTGAGTAAGAAAGGTTGAGAACCACTGCACTGTAAGAAATGCAATGCATTAATTCAGCACTCAGACAGCACTTTGGGTCAATTTAGGACATGCACATATCATTTCACCTCAGCCTGGAAGGATAGTGTTGGTACATGATCATACATCAATAACCCCTTTAAGTCTGCACTCCCTTGAACTCCCCTTTGAGAAACTCAGCGTGAGAGTATGGTGGGATTTCACATTCAGAGGCTTGGATGTCAGATGGACTTGGATGTTCTTTCTGTATGGATTGTTGGATGTATGCGTGCGTGTGTGCATGTGTGCGTGTGTGTGTGTGCGTGTGTGTGTGTGTGTGTGTGTGTGTGTGTGCGTGCGTGCGTGCGTGCGTGCGTGCATGCGTGCGTGCGCGCGCACTCAGTTACTGCTTGCTGTGCTGCTAGGTTTGTTTACTTCAGGTATTACAAACGGGGAGATTGCCATCTGCTTCTGAGAAAACTTCTAAGAGTGCCAGGACAACACATAAGAAGCAGGTGCCTCTGTGTGTGTGCGTGCGTGCGTGCGTGCGTGCGTGCGTGCGTGCGTGCGTGCGCGCGCACTCAGTTACTGCTTGCTGTGCTGCTAGGTTTGTTTACTTCAGGTATTACAAACGGGGAGATTGCCATCTGCTTCTGAGAAAACTTCTAAGAGTGCCAGGACAACACATAAGAAGCAGGTGCCTCTTTGTCGTACTGTCTCTTCATAAGTTAAACTAGATTTCTATGGATGTATTCTAAGGCAGCGGTTCTCAGCCCTTCTGACTTACTACTAGTTTTTGATAGTTTTTTTAATTTAGAGTTGTATTTTAATGTATTAATAATATAGCAGTATGTCCATGTTTTCAGTGAGCACAGTCTGACCATGTAAAATTCTAAATTTGCCCCCAGATGTGCAAACAATCAATGTCTATCAATCATATTTTTTTATAATTGTATTAGGTTTATACATTTCTGAAATATTCATTTAATCATACCTTTTTCATTTATCAGCCTGTCAGTCACCTAGTGTTGGCTAATGATTCCCTGGTTTGAGCCTATTTAAATGTCAAGTATATGGATCATTGTTATGCAGTTCACAATCAGAGTGTTTTTGAGTTTGGAGACGTCCATGTACAGGCAGAGGAGCAGGTTTATTAAAAATCTCCTGTTTTGTCTGAGTAAGTGTTGACTGTCTGCCTGTCTGACTTTTTCTCTTTCTCTGTCTTTTCAGAAATTGAAATGCTTTATTAGGGAGATGCCATCAGGTGTTCCATGAATTGGTTATGCAGATGTGTGCGCTGCTGTATTGAATAGCAATACACATCCTATTAGAGGTGAGAGTGAAAGTTTGAGAATGTGAGATGTTGAATCTTAGCAAGGCAAATTAGACAGCTCTGTGAACAGATTTTAAAGAATGGAAAAATCTGCCAAACTAAATCTTGATTTTATTTTACATTTCCATTTGGTGGGAGGATAGTTGCACACTGTACTCATTCAGCTTTGAAAAGGCACATTTTGACACGTTATGTTAAAGTAGGTTAGAAAGATTTGTGTTTGTGTGTAAAGGGTGATAGAGAGTTCATACTGGGATTATATCACAGGCTGTGGGTGTTTGATTAAATGAGGGCTTTAGGGAGGAAAGGAGATTGTGTTAACAAAAGAAATTATGAATTGCAGGAAAACTGCAGCTCTGCTGTACATCTAGCATGAGCGATTCACCTCACAACACACATTCAAAGAGTTTGACAGAAACTGAACAAGTGTGTCTGCATCGCATTAACCGATTCAACCCACTGATCAGATGCTTTAGGGAAAAAGACAGCCTGTGTGAGTGAGTGTGTACTGTGATAAGAGAGGCTGTGTGTATGTAGAACATATACACAATTAATGTGTGTGTATGTGTGAGTAGTCTAAGCCAAGCATCTTGAGCTTGTGTTTAATGTTGGTCATGAAGTCTTCTCTTTTTTTCCCCCCAGTACAGATGATTAGCTGTCTAAACTGTCCAACAGTGAGACATCAGCCGCCTGCAAAACAGAGACACCAGTCAAACCTCAGAGACTTTAGTGGCTCATTCTCACTCTGTTAACGATTCAGACCTGTCTGAATGACTACTAGATCTCTAGATCCTCTTTAAAAGCTCCATCACAGTACTACATCTGTAGTTAGACTGTTGTGCTGGAAAACTATTGATCCCAGCAGGCTGATATGCTAATGTGGCGGCATAAATTGGCTAGTTAAAAATAGTGTCATAGGGAACAGCTGTGATGGAAATTCAGCTGTGCACTTTTGAAGAAATCTGAGCATAATCTCCTGTCTGGGGCATTAGATCTGACCGTGGCAGGACAGACTGTGGGCTCATTAGTGAGTGAGCCTCAATAAAAACCCATGATTTCACAGACATTATTGCACCTTACAATGTCTGCTAATATAGCAAAGGGGTTTTGTCTGAGGAGTCAAGGGAGGCAGTGCCGCCTCAAATATCATCACACATTACTGATGTAGATTGTGAAATCCAACACACGGCAGCATGTAATTTAGGGTGACCATACGTGCCATTTTCCCAGGACGCGTCCTCGCAAAGATTTCTATATTGCCTAAAATATCTAGGTTTTGGCTTTGTTTGCGTGTGCAGACTGATCGGTGTATGACATCAAAATACCATACAGACGTTTCCTTATGCTTTCAAAATGCTCTCGAGGTACTTTGATGTCAAACACTGATCGATCTGAGCCGCACTGTTTTTAAGTCGAACACACATCCTATGTACGCGTAATTGCATCGCTTTGACCGTAGATCCCACCTTCTCACACACACCATGATTGGTCCATTATGTGCAATGCCTGCATGTTATTGGTCAAACTACTTTTAGATCATTACCTTCAGCAAGCATGAAAACAGGAAAAAACAAAGCCAAAACAAATCCTGGCAAGGACGCGGCCTGGGAAAATGGCACGTATGGTCACCCTAATGCAAGTTATCAGCAGCTCGTCTGTCATCATATGCACAAAGGTGTGATTTATTTGTGTATGTGTGTGCTTTGTCATCTCATTAAATGTTTTGGCTGCACCATTCATGTGCTGGACTCCACTGTGCCTCATATGGAGAAAGTCAACACATCTGTTGTCTCTGTTAATCTCCAAATAGTGCAAAGGACACTTTATGTCTAGACATTTTTACTGCCTCTGAGCTTTTCTCTGTCCCCTTTTATCTGTCTCTCTCCAACTCTGACCACTGTTAATCTATGACCATATATTTTGCATTTATTAACATTGTTAATAATAATTAAGAATTAATATTAATATACAGTATATAATACATTTATTCTGATAAATCTGGATTTGCAGCAGCCATTACTCCAGTCTTCAGTGTCACATGATCTTTTAGAAATCACTCCAGTATGCTGATTTGGTGCTCAAGAAACATTATTATCTAACAGTTGCCCTGGTTAATATTTTTGTGGAAACTGTAATGTTTTTTTCAGAATTCTTTGATGAAAATAAATAGAAAAGTACAGTTTATTTGAAATATATGAACTTTCAAGTGGTAGTGTATTTCATATGTCTTATTTTTCGTAGTTAAGGGGCATAGTTAAAAAAAAAAAAAAAGTAAAAAAAATGAAAATTGTCATCATTTGCTCTACCTTATTTTTAGGGATGCACCGAAATGAAAATTCTTGGCCGAAGCCGAACAAAATGAAACACTGGGCCGAAGGCTGAATACTGAACAAGGTTTTTCACATTTCCCCCCCATGTAGGCCTATTTTGCCATTTTTTTTCACCATTGCATTAATTAAATTGCCAAAATGTGCTTTTTACTGTTTTGTCCTGCTTTTCAAATAAAAAATCAATTACAAAACAACAATTTAAAAATATTTTATAACATTATAATATTATAATATATAATATAATATTAACATTCTAGCAGACATTATACCAACAAAGCACAATTTAACTTAAAATTAATAAGTTAGTAAAATAATATTTTTTGGCCATTTTTGAGACTTGAATCAGGCATGTATTTTTTACTGTACAAATAAAGGCAGCCTTGCTGAGCAGAAGAGACTTATTTTAAAACATTAGAATATATTACAATTTGAAAACTAGGTGTTAATGTTATAATAAATGTATTAATAGAGCTGTTGTATGGGTAATTATTATTATCATTATTATTGTCTTTTTTATTTTATTTTACAGAATGACAGTAAAATTACAATACTATCATTTATGAATGTCGATGGTGGTGTTGCTTTTTCTCGGCTTTTATTTTGGCTGAAACCCGCAGGAAGATCTCAGTGCTTCTTTTTGTTGACAACAGCATGCAGATTTATAAATGATTCTCATTACGAATTTGGGAAGATGTTTGTCGCACGTATCGCATTGTCACATGCCTTTAAAAAATTCA
>NW_015505194.1:1302459-1309577 GCF_001515645.1 Sinocyclocheilus grahami
ACTTATTTTAAAACATTAGAATATATTACAATTTGAAAACTAGGTGTTAATGTTATAATAAATGTATTAATAGAGCTGTTGTATGGGTAATTATTATTATCATTATTATTGTCTTTTTTATTTTATTTTACAGAATGACAGTAAAATTACAATACTATCATTTATGAATGTCGATGGTGGTGTTGCTTTTTCTCGGCTTTTATTTTGGCTGAAACCCGCAGGAAGATCTCAGTGCTTCTTTTTGTTGACAACAGCATGCAGATTTATAAATGATTCTCATTACGAATTTGGGAAGATGTTTGTCGCACGTATCGCATTGTCACATGCCTTTAAAAAATTCACAAAAATGTTACTGAGCAACTGACGAGTAACACAGTTTCAGCACATTTTCCTCGCGCTAGTTTTGACTTTTGAACCCTGGCGCTGTGAGCTCATGCAACGCTGTCAGAATACATGCAATGCATGCGTGCATTAGAAAATATAACATTCTGCAGTTTATTTACTAATCGTTTAAGGTAATTTCGCGATTTCAATCATCAGTTTGGTACAGTTACCTAACCACCAGCATCAGCCACCTCTTCTTCTCATCGGAGATGTGATGCAGCACTAAACAGTCTCTCGCTGTCGGTGCTTCGTGCTTGTAATGATTTCTGCGTCTTTCTCTGATAGTTTTAAATACTTTCACACTGCCGACATGTTTTGCTGCATTAGTGCGTGCATCTGCCTTTTTGCTTATTCGAACACCGAAAGAGATTTTTTTTGCTATTTTCGGCTGAATAATTTCGGTTGCCGAATATTCGGTACATCCCTGCTTATTTTTTCCTTCTTCTGTGGAACACAATAATTTTTTAAGAATGCCTGAGCTTTTTTATTCCATACAATGAAAAGAGCTGTCGAGTTACAAAAAGCATCATAAAATAACTTTCAAGTCTTCTGAAGCAATATGATGTAAGTGGAACAGACTGGAATTCAAATCTTAATTTGCTTAAAAACTTGTTTTTCAATCAAGGTCACCATTCTTTGTCATAGTTTTTGAAATTCTGTTATAAATATCTGCTTTTGTTTCATATGGGTTTCAAAGAACATGGGTGAAATAAATTGACATTCTTTTAATTCGTAGAAACTGCAGCAAGAAATATAACCCAGTAAAAAAGAGAAAATAACGGAAGAGAAAAAATTTATCATAGGGTGTGTCTGCATTGAGAGTTTGGATTTCAGAAATGTCACATGCAATGCAGTCATGCAGAAAGTGCTGAGAAAAGGTTTGGCTCAGGTAAAACTAAATTAATGGAGTCAATTATAAAGTTCAGAAGCGTTCAAGTGTGAACGGCACACCATCATTTTCTCTGCCTCTGTCTCTAACACCCTCTTATGCTCCCCTGATTGGAGAAATAATTCTTATGAAATGTTTATGAGTAAATGAGCAGGTAAACAAGTAAATTTAAAACCAATTTGGTGTGATAGTTTAAACTTACTGATCCGTCACAAACTGCAAATGAGATGGAAGGTGCAGAAATCTTATGTACCAGAACAAGGCTTTTTGTGTGTATATGTGGTTCCCTTCTGATCTTGGAAAGAAGTGGATGACTGTTGTGGATGATTATAATTTCTATAGAACAGATGTGTCTTGAGTGATAATATAATACTGTATGTAATCTGCTGCTATATTTGATACACTTGTGTATGTCTCCATGTTACTTGTTTGCTCTAGTCTAGAGCACTCAAAAATCTCTAGCTGTTTCTTGTTGCACTACATGAGAAAAATTAAGCAACTTGACTGTTGGTCATGACAGATGCGATTTCATGCCTGACCATGAAGGAGTGAGCTCTGATCATACACTGAAAATCATTGACTGTGAAAATACTGAAAAATATGATTTCCTAAATATTATGAAAAATATTTGTTGACTAAACCATTCTTTCAAGTATAGATCTTAAATGTATTACTTACCTAAAAATATCATATTTGCTCTCAGTAAACCATCATCTCTCTACTGTATATTTTTTTGATGTCTGATAATCTGATTTCTACTTCCTTGCCTTGTTGTCTTTGTGTGTGTTGCTGGCATGTCAGTATGCTGAATCATATCAGATTATCTCTTTCATTAATTTCAGTGAACCGGGAAATTGCCGACTTGCAGCCTGAGGCGGTTTCTAACTTTGGAAGATATTGAAGTAATCCATAATTAGCTTTTTTACTCTCTTATCCATCTCTGAGACAAGAGACTTCATCTGATTTTGTAGTTGGCCTGTTGAGATTGGAGGAGAAGATGATTGCTGTTCTTTTTGTCATGAAAAAGAACAATATTCACACCTAAGAGTTGTTGACTGTCCTTATTTATTGTGGAAAAGATCTTATTTTAGCCACAACTCTCTGACAGCTGCAGCACTATAAAGATTTACCAATCAAAAAATCAGGCAATTATGTAGCTGATCTCAGAGCAGTAGTTACTATCTAATGGCGCTTTTCCACTGCGTGGTACGACCCAGCTCGGCACGGCTCAGTATGGTACGACATGGCACGGCTCGGCTCGGCTCGGTTTGCGTTTCCACTGCAGTTCAGTGCCGCTTTAGAGTGGGCGGGATTATTCACATGTCGTTTTAGTTGTGCCGCCTCTATTGCCGCGACTCCTGAAAAATGTTTCATTCCGCGTCGCCCCATCAAGCTCTCGCTGGATCCGCTCCTCTGCTATCAACAAGAGGAACGTCTGTACTTCCTCAACAGACAACGAAACAGCCACTTTTTGGTTGTTAAAAAAGGTGCGCTTGTTCAAAACAGTTGTTCGATGCTTCGCTGGCTGTGCTGATTTAAATCTAGCGGTTCTGTTGTGTTTGTGTCGCAAGTTCAGTGACGCAGGTAGTGACGATTCTCTCCGGCCAATCCGTGATCAGCAGAGTTTACACGTCACGTTTTGGTAACGGTACGGTTCGCTTGGAACCTCAACCGAGGTGGTACTAAAAAAAGTACCAGGTACTGTACCCAGTGGAAAATCCCCCAAAAATGAACCGTACCGTGCCGTACCCTGCAGTGGAAAAGCGCCATTAGTTGAGTTAATGAGGCCTGAATCAGTTCAGATGGAGTTCAGGAGTATTAAGAGGGAAGGCATTTACTAACCTGTGATCTGTGAGGCTGCTGAAATGATGGTGTTATAATGGCAGACTAATTTTTGCTCTATGGGTTAATGATCTGAGGTTAATGATGCACATCTCAGAACTAATTCACTCAAGTATGAATCATGTTTTACGATTTAGTGTGATTAACGCTTAACGAGGGAACGCTTGGTTTATGTTGTGCCTCAGTTGTTATATGTGTTTGTGTGTAGGTGAGAATCCTAATGCATATAATAAAAGCCTTTAGCTCAAGATTTTTTTATTTGATATATTCAAAAAAATTTTGGTTTCACTTACAGTAAGTGTACATATCCAAGAATATACTGAGTGATTTAAGTTAACTACATGGGTTAAGATTAGATTCAGGGGTAGGTTCAAGGTTAGTACCTGGTTATTATCAAGTTATTTTATTTAAAATAATAAATGCATAGAATGTACATGGGGAACAGGACTGTACAATAAAGTGCTCCCCATTTTTTTATTAATATTGTAATAAAATTTTGCCGCACTGCCACTGTAGATTCACCAAGAAGAGAATGGTGTCTAATGTCAAAGTCATTGTGTTGAGAAAACTTTCTTTATTTTGCCTTTAGTAGATTCAATGTCACAGTCAGTTCCAGCACTGGGTGTGATGTAGATGGATCTGACTAAGGTTTAGTCAGATTTGGCGCTGTGTTGATGTTTACTTGCCTGTAGATCAAGCCTTTAGCAGACTTGCTTTCTCATATTGTTGGCAACCAGGATAACATTTGACCTTAAAATTATCCTTGTGACTTTGGCCTGACGTGCTCTTTCATATGCAGTCGTTATGGACAGGCTGAGATTTCTGACCTTTTGAAAAGAGAGTGAATTAGAAACAGAGCAGAAAAATGAGGGAGTTGAATGAGGGCAAAATGCCAGAAACTCCCTCAGGCACTCTTTTACAGAGCCTTGATTCTTTTTCTTTTTTACATAATAGGTCAAAGGTCAACTCAAATAGTTATCAATGTGACTGGAATCCTGCAGGTTTCTGTTTACCTTTTGGAAAATAATGTGGTATGGAGTGGTGATGGTCATGTATTTGCACTCATAATGCGTCATTCCAGTTTTATGCGTCTATAACACACACACACACGCACACACTGCTCTGGCCTCTCAGGGAGTATAATGTAAAAAGTGTGCATCAGCGGAGAAGCTTCAGATCTGAGCTTGGCCTTTCATGAGCAACTCATTTGCTATTCATGCTTTTATTTGCTCTTTTTATCTTTCTGTTTTCCTTCCAAGTAACATGACTGATGAAACTGAACACATCTGACCATAAGGGTTAACAGCAAACTCACAAGGATATGTGTTGTACTGCCAGGAACTTCTTCCTGGCTGTCTTTTGATTTTCACATGAATGTCTCCCATTTAGACCTTAAGTTCAGTCAGGCTTTTTTATGGCTCTTTATGACAATTTTAATGACAAAGGTATTATTTAACTATTTATTTGTTATTTAACACTCATTAAGTGAAAAATATATCATTTGTACATTAGCAAATTGAATTAATTCAGTGGCATGCAGCCTTTAAGTGTTTCTCAATCTTTTTAATGAATATATTGATTAAAAATGTAAAGCAAGTTGGCAACATTAAATTAACATTGAAACATGTAATCAGATGTGAAATAAAACAGTGTAAATTGTCATAATCTCCGTATTGTTTAAATAGTTGATTTTCTTCATAAAGCCAGATTTTGTATGATTATTATCACAAAATTGAAGGTGTTGTCATTAGAAGTCTCTCAGTGGTTGTCTCTCCATCCTGTGCAATAGGGATAGATGCTCTAGTCATTAGCTCAAGATGTTGGAGCTCCCGGGTCCAGTATGGAGCACCTAGCAGTAAAATGTCCTGAGGCTGTACCACATGTATAGATGCACATTCCTGCACAAACACAAGATGGATGTGTTGAGAGTAAGCAGGAAAGCTGAAGATGAGTTTCCAGCGGCCTAAGGCATGAGTCTGTAGTGTGACATGCAGCCCACATAGGAAACTGCTAAAAGAGAGAGATGGGAATAATGCGTATTAGTTGATGTCTTCAGCTTCAAGAGATCTTTTTTCAGTTGGGCCTGAGGGTGAAAATGTGTATATCCTTGCCAAAATGCAACAGTTATCGGGAATGAAAACAATTTATAACCTCCATGTTCCTGTTGCTGACTCTTTTTTTTCCGGGAAACCTTGGACTGCTATCATAGATCTTGACACCTCTGTTGCATTTTTTCACTCACTTTTTTTCTTCCTGATTTATCTTTTTACCTCTTTTGGTGAAAGACTACTTCTGTGCAAATATACAGATTTTTTTGTTTGTTTGTGTGTGCGTATGTGTATTGTATGCTGTCTGTCTGGGCCTGTAGGTTTTAAGAGACAACCCACCTAGACTCTGTCAAGCCAGGGACCCTCTATAATAACAGTCATTAAGAGCATTAACTTGCATTACTATATTATATGATGCTTAAAAGACCACTAGTTAGAAAATGAAAAAAAAAATCCTCTTTCACTCTCAAATACGTCAGATAATGGAATGTTGTGAATAGCATTTTCCATTTTAGCATTTTGCAATGTAGTGTCTACATCTAATGAGACTCGATTCAGTGCATGAGTTTTTGTGATGGCCAGTAGAAATAGCGATGGATATGAATCAGTCAGTCCTAGCAGGGAGATCAGTTACACCCACACTTGAATTGAACATTGCTTGAACATGTTTTCAGATTTAAAATCTCTGTTCAACTTTTAAGTAAAGACATCAGTACATTCATTCCCACAAGTGTTGGAACTGTCTGTTATGAGCCTGAGCCATAATATTTTTCATCATTTTGCTTTATATTGCATAGTATTTATTATTGCATAATATTTAAAAATGTTCTTTATCCTGAAATGTCTTGTGGTAAATTTTCCAATGTGAACTTTTTCATCTGGTTACAAGACTTACTAGCTGGTTTGATTTGAAACACTTACACAAAGGGGATCAGACTATAGTTCCTTCCATTTGTCTTTAATCCTGTTATTTTGGAGTTACTAATACAGTAAAGTTACTGGCCAACCATTGAGGTCATTTACTTAACAAAGCCAATTTTTAATCGTTTTTGGTGCTTGGTGAGTGTTAAAAGTAAACATGATTCTACAGGCAGAGTGCAAAATCAAGTTATAAGAAAGAAGTCTAAAGAAAATGAGTATGCTGCTAGTATAGGCTATTATGATTAAGGTGATTTCTTGCTAATTCAGAAGCTAGTATTATAGTTTTTATTTATTTATTTTTGTTTTAGTTTTGTTTGGTCTGAATGAAGAAGTGTGTGAAGCATAAAGTAATACAGTAATCCTACACAATTGTATGCCCCAGTAAAGACGTTAGCATTTAGATGACTGAATTGAGAATAGAATGTGCCACATGACATTAAATTGTTATTATCATTCTATTTTTAAGTAAGTTATTATTTATGAGTGTATGTATACATGAGATCACTGTCCCATTACTCGGCACAAAAATTTTAGTTCTGCTCATTTCTTTTGTGAAGAGCTGGCTTTTGATACACACAGGACTGCACTCTGATTAACGAGCATCATTAAGCTCTATCTTGATGGGGGACAGAAAGAGGAGAAAGATATTGACGGAGAGGGAGGAAAAGAGCTGGCAGGTTGATGCATGAGATCGGTAACAGTCTTTACTGCTCTTGTCAACCTCCTCCTTAAACAGCCATATTAATGTGTTATCTGCTGATTTCAGATATTTACATCTGTCTCAAACCTAAGGGATGATATTCAATCCAATATTCCATTAATGTTATTTATTTAAAAAAAAATGTAAATAACATTTAATATATTTTAAAATGTAATTTTTCAACCTTTTATTTATTTATTTTAAATAAAAAAATGGGTAAATATGCAGTACAAGTGTGTGTGTGTCTATATATATATATATATATATATATATATATATATATATATATATATATATATATATATATATATAGTATCTCACAGAAGCACAGAAG
>NW_015505194.1:1309601-1310491 GCF_001515645.1 Sinocyclocheilus grahami
CTTTTCATGTGACAACACTGAAGAAATTACTCTTTGCTACAATGTAAAGTAGTTAGTGTACAGCTTGTATAACAGTGTAAATTTGCTGTCCCCTCAAAATAACTCAACACACAGCCATTAATATCTAAACCGCTAGCCACAAAAGTGAGTACACCCCTAAGTGAAAATATCCAAATTGGGCCAAAGTGTCAATATTTTGTGCGGCCACCATTATTTTCTAGCACTGCCATAACCCTCTTGGGCATGGAGTTCACCAGAGCTTCACAGGTTGCCACCGGAGTCCTCTTCCACTCCTCCATGATGACATCACGGAGCTGGTGGATGTTAAAGACCTTGAGATGCTCAATAGGGTTTAGGTCTGGAGACATGCTTGGCCAATCCATCACCTTTACCCTCAGCTTCTTTAGCAAGGCAGTGGTCGTCTTGGAGGTGTGTTTGGGGTCGTTATCATGTTGGAATACTGCCCTGCAGCCCAGTCTCTGAAGGGAGGGGATCATGCTCTGCTTCAGTATGTCACAGTACATGTTGGCATTCATGGTTCCCTCAATGAACTGTAGCTCCCCAGTGCCGGCAGCACTCATGCAGCCCCAGACCATGACACTCCCACCACCATGCTTGACTGTAGGCAAGACACACTTGTCTTTGTACTCCTCACCTGGTTGCCGCCACACACGCTTGACACCATCTGAACCAAATAAGTTTATCTTGGTCTCATCAGACCACAGGACATGGTTCCAGTAATCCATGTCCTTAGTCTGCTTGTCTTCAGCAAACTGTTTGCGGGCTTTCTTGTGCATCATCTTTAGAAGAGGCTTCCTTCTGGGACGACAGCCATGCAGACCAATTTGATGCAGTGTGCGGCGTATGGTCTGAGCACTGACAGGCTGACC
>NW_015505194.1:1311049-1323769 GCF_001515645.1 Sinocyclocheilus grahami
TCTTGGCCACTGTGCTGCAGCTCAGTTTCAGGGTCTTGGCAATCTTCTTATAGCCTACACCATCTTTATGTAGAGCAACAATACTTTCTTTCAGATCCTCAGAGTTCTTTGCCATGAGGTGCCATGTTGAACTTCCAGTGACCAGTATGAGAGAGTGAGAGCGATAACACCAAATTTAACACACCTGCTCCCCATTCACATCTGAGACTTTGTAACACTAATGAGTCACATGACACCGGGAAGAGAAAATAGCTAATTGGGCCCAATTTGGACATTTTCACTTAGGGGTGTACTCACTTTTGTGACCAGTGGTTTAGACATTAATGGCTGTGTGTTGAGTTATTTTGAGGGGACAGCAAATTTACACTGTTATACAAGCTGTACACTCACTACTTTACATTGTAGCAGAGTGTCATTTCTTCAGTGTTGTCACATGAAGAAGACCATTAATTGAGCTTTTGAAAGAATTTGAAATAGAACAAAGAAGAAAGAGGCTGGGCACACAAAGGAGTATTCAGAACTGTGACAGAGAAGAATGGAGAGGTGGAAAAGAGATAGAAGGGTTGTAATGGCTGAAATATCTGTATGCATGAGGGCCATAGATCTTCACGTAGCCTAAGTGGTATCTCCTGAATAGCATCAGGTCCTCATTAGTGCATGTCTGCTGCTTAATTATTGATGCCTGAATGAGAGATCCAAAGCCCCAGACTGTTCTTCAACTGTTTCTGCTTGCTGTAACCCCATGCTGTTTTAGATGTGCTTCACATTAACACGTTACCACTAAACTGACTTACTCTCCTCTTTTCAGTCCTGTGTCTTCATAGGCGTTCATCCAGACCACAGGAGAGCACAGACTTCCACAGACAATCATGTACTTAAATCCTAATACCTTTTTTCCTTTTTGTTACTTGTAAGGTTGTACAGTGTGACCTTAGTGAGATCTTGGGTTAAAGCCAAGGCTAACTGTGTGAATATCGTCTATAAGTGGTCTATATAAGACTGTACACTATAGGGCTGTCAAAATGGCTGAAAAACTAGAATTTAAAATGCATAATTTCAGTTAGGGTGAAGAAAAGCTTCACCCTACAAGAGAGCGCATCAAAGCATAAGATAACATGACTATCTGCGAAAAAAAGTGCATAATGTTTATAAACCAATTATAATTAAGTTGATTAAACAACTATAAACAAAACAGCATCGTGTATGTATGCATAGTTTAATACAAAGGGTGGAAAGCCAATCACACAGAGTACATTTTTCATTTAAAGACATGAGATGCAGTGGGATGGGGAAAACCCACCATAAAGTCTCGATATATGTTTTTTTCAAAGTTAAACTTGCATTAATTTAACATGGCTTTCTAAACATGCGGCTCCTTTGTGCAACAATAATAGATGTCCGTCTAGAAAATGCGTGAAATATGCGTTCTGTCTGAACGGCTTGGTTTCGGTTTTGATGTAAACAAGATCTTCTCCGCATTGATGTTCTTTTTTTCCGCTATATTTTTAATGAACAACGCAGCAGCGCCGCATCTAGTGGCTTCAACTGGACAGGCTAACAAAAACATTATAATGCAACGACACTTACATCGTCATCGCATCTCGTGCGCCGCTGATAAGGCTGCCTCCTTAACGCACACTTAAAATTCGAATGCAACGTTTTTGCATTCGAATGTTAATTTTTATTTTAACTTTGACGAATATTCAAAATGCGAATTTTTTTGACAGCCCTAGTACACTATACAGTATATCTTAGCTAAGCTTTTGCTCACATTTGACTAAATCAACTGGACGTGAAATCGTTCTGACATACTCATTTACACACAAAATTGAAATGATCAAACAAGCCTAAACAAGCCCTTGTCTAAACTTGTTTTGCCTGGATTGGTTAGATGGCTGTAACAATGTAGGACTGCGACCCAAAATGTTAATATTTAATTCTGTGTATTTAGAAGGATTTGTTTTCATTTGCCATCATGCGTGTGCTTTTGCCGAAGATAAAAGTTAAGTAATTATTCTGAGGTTTTCACATAATTAGTCTTTTGGGGCTTATACAACAAACTATAATTTCGAATCATCCATGTAAATTACTCTCACCGCAATGCCAGTTTGTTTGTAGGCAAAATTACTACATGGTATATGTAGCTTTTTATTTTACAAAGAGAATGGAATTCCAAAATAGTCCATTTCTCTTTTCCTTTCATGGGCTGAGCTTCTGAAATAGTCAGAGAAGTCCTCCCCGTTATCTTTTCCCCTCCTGATTGCTGTCCTGTCTCTGGTTATAGTGTAGCTGATAAGCGAGTCCGTCTCTCTTCCGGCCTGCTGTGCGCTTGCCTCTGTTCTGTCTGGATTAACGTTGGAATTAGTCCCTTCCTGCTATTGTGCAGAAATAAAAGTGTGTTTTCCGCTGACATGCAGTCAGTGAAAGCAAAGGATGTTGAGCGTTTAATAGATTTGTGTATGTCTGCAAATACAGTACTTTTGTTGTGGAATCTCATTGCCGAACTGTATAATAAGATTCATAAACAAGAATGAAACCAACTATTATGGTTCTGCCTTTCCACTTTTCAAAAATGTGCATGTACAATATGTATGTGTGTTTGCATGGTTGGCCTGTTGTCAAATCATTTTTGCTCTCTCTTCTTTTTTTTAGGCAAGTGTGTATGTGTGTGATATCTGCCAGGTCTTCACAGCAGGGTGGCAAGTCTGACAGCAGCAGCTTTTATAGTGTTGCCCTCTTGTTCCAGACCACTGAACTTGTCATCTATATTTTTAGCCACTATCGTTTAAAGACTTGCTATGTTATTAAATTGGTGTAATTAAATTAGTTTGTCCTTGCACGAACATTTACTAATTAGCACAGTTGCATTAGCAATATGTTTCTGTGGAAGCTTGTGCTGTCATCTTAGCACTTAGTACAGTAGTGCTAGATAGGAGTTGAGTACAGTGTTGGCACTGTGTTCTTATTAGCACATTTTTTTTATTTGAAAGTGTCAAGAACAAAATCTTGAAAGAAGTAACGAAATCTGTGTTACAGGCCCTTGACCTTTCTAGGATGAACCTTTTAATGTTAAATCAATGTACTGGGAATAGGAAGAACCAATCACAAATGAGATGTCTTAAATCTCAATTATTCTTTCTAGACAACATTGGCATTAAATGGTGATCAACACTTCTGCGGGGACTACAGGATGACTTATTCAAATTAGTGTATTTTTATGCAATTAATATTCATATTCTTATTCAATTAAAATAATCTAACAGCTTATTTTTCCCCTTCAATATTGATTGTTTCCAATTTTCTGTTTATGAAAAGATTAAAAACAAGCAGCTTTGTCAGAATAGCAGAATTGTTGGAGGAAATATCTTGCCTTATATGAGGGACCTTTGAAAATGGTGTTGGACAATGGGGGGCTTTAGAGTCAAAAGGATTTTAAAAGCGATCTGAACAATTGACTCGTGTGTCTATTTTCGTTTTTCCTAAGTTTTTTGGCAGAAACTTCTGAGATAAAGTTTACACTGAATGTGGCTTATGAGAGGTTACCTTATTGGTAATCCTTTTAAAATATCTTTGAAGATACTATTATATTAGCTTATTTTTACTGACAGGAGCTCTTTCTTTAGATGGTGGAAAGAAGCTTATTGGAGGTTGTGTAGTAATGAGTTTGTGATATGTGATTATTGTGTCTTGCTTATTCATGAAGCCATGTTGTAGTTGGTGTCTGTGTGGTATTCGTTAGGATGTACCAGCGGCCAGCGATGTAAAGGAGATGACAGATGGCGCTTTTCCACTGCATGGTATTTCAGCACGGCACGGCTCTGCTCGCTTCGCTTTTCCACTGCGTCGTACAGCTTGGCTCGGCTCGGCTGACTTGCTTTTCCACTGCAGTTAGTACTGCTTCAAAGTGGGTGGGAATATAGACTAGTTGCGCCGCCTCTACTGCCGTGGCATCATTGTAAACTCAAGGCACAAACGCCTTAAAAAAAAAAAAAAAAAAAAGATATATATATATATATATATATATATATATACAAAAATTAAAACAGGGCCATTCTGTCTTTTTTTTCATTTTCATTTTTTTTAAGCAAATTCTTTAAGTCATGCAAACGATACTTTGGTGGCTGTTGCTGCTAGCAGGATTGGTGTCTCGTGTCGCAAATCCAATGACACCAGGTAGTGACGATTATCTCTGACCAGTCAGGGATCTGCAGTGTTAACACGTCACATTTTAGTATCGGTACCGAGCCGTACCATGCAGTGGAAAAGCGCAAAAGTGAGCCATACCGAGCCGTACCATGCTGTACCTTGCAGTGGAAAAATGCCTAAAAATGCACAGTTCAAAGTGGTTTTATTCCCAAAAGTGCAAAAATGTGGCTCTCCATAGGTGTGCAAAAATGTTTTTTTACAATATATACAGCAATATAATTTGGCTATGCCGATGTGCAGGACCAAAAACTTGAACGCAATTCAGCTTCCGCACTCACTCGCCTACATTTGGAACATATCGTTTTAGGGCAAGACCTATAAGTTATAAAACAGATAACAGAATGCAAACAAACAGACCCTCTTAGTATCTAAACAACTCAAAACAAGTAAGTCAAGACATATAAGAAAAAACTTGCATCCTACTTGCATCCTAGGTTCTCTCCCTCCCCGGTGCTGTCAGAACCAGATGGAGTAATCTACCATGAGCAAAATGCTAGGTTTAAATATGGCTGCTTTTCAAAGTGCACAAGTTTGGCAAGTTGAGAGGTAAACCACAAGGTACGTACAATGGTTTGAAAAACACTAAAGCTAACTTCATTACTGAAATAAATCAAATAAAAGCTTAATGTGTAAAGTATTTTAGAGTCATTTCCTTGAGTAATGATGTTGAAACAAAATGTATCACTTGAACATTAAACATTCAAACAAGCCACAGCACTAAACAAACAAAACAATACAACTACCAACTTGGAACAGTTAAAGGGTTAGTTCACCCCAAAATGGAAATTCTGTCATTAATTACTCACCCTCATGTTGTTCAAAACCCGTAAGACCTTAGTTCATCTTCAGAACACAAATTAAGATATTTTTGATGGAATCTGAGAGCTCTCTGACCCTCCCATAGACAGCAATGCAACTGAAATGTTCCCAGACACAGAAACGTAGCAAGGACATCGGTAAACCAGTCCATGTGACATAAGTGGCTCAACTTCAATTTTGCGAAGCTACGAGAATACTTTTTGTGTGCAAAGAAAGCAAAAGTGATGACTTTATTGAACAAATCTTCTCCCCCGAGTTACTGTCTTCCGTAATTTTGGAGAGTATCACAAATCATACGCCCACTTTACCCTAAGTGTAAACAACACTGATTACACCGATTTCGTCCATGCGCGCACTTTCCCCCCTAATGTAAACAGTGCTGATTACGTTCTTGGGTAGATGGCGGAAGACAGTAACTTGGGGGAAAAGAATTGTTAAATAAATTGTTATTTTTGTTTTCTTTGCGCACAAAAAGTATTCTCGAAGCTTCGCAAAATTGAAGTTGAACCACTGATGTCACATGGACTGTTTTATCGATGTCCTTACTAAGTTTCTGTGTTTGGGAACATTTCAGCTGTGTTGCTGTCTATGGAGGGTCTGAGAGCTCTCGGATTTAATCAAAAATATCTTAATTTGTGTTCCGAAGATGAACGAAGGTCTTACGTAGGGCTGCACGATAAATCGCATGCGTTTGGCGCAGCTCGTCAGTGAACAACGGCTCTGTGTAGTTAATGCTGCTCAATGTGAAAGCCCGCAGGTGATGGAAATTTACAGCTGATTACAGAACCGGCTTTTCTGCCATTACAGTTAGTTTTGGAAAATGGGGGGGGGATTCCCCCTTTAGATGGCTCTTATGGGGGGGGGGGGGTAATTTGGGGGGGGGGGTTAGGGTATTTTTTAGACATATTTTTAAACTACAATCATCCAACCTAAATGTTTCATCGCCCAGTGTATTTCTGTTACAATTTATAATTATGATTCATATTTATATTGTGAGGAAGATTCTTAAAAAAAACTTTTTCAAACTCTGAATTGAATTTATTTTAACTAAAAAAGACAAGTAAACAGTCAGTAATAAAATAAGAATATATAAATGACAAGCAATGGCACAAACAAATAGAATGACAAAATACAACTAAAATTAACTGTTAATTACTTTTTCAGGTAGGTATAACAATAATATTCAGGTACAGAAATACCACAGAAACTGAATAATGTATTTAACTTTAAAATAACACTGGTTAGTCTTCAATGTATAAATAAACAGACAGCAGCAGGTATATTTAGGTTGCTGTCTCTATAAGACCTCATGCACGGATCTAACTCTTACACAAGTTTTTTTTCTCAACTGTTTATATTCACTTAATAGACCTATATACCGACAATGTTTAGTATAAATTGACTGCTTACGTGAATACTCATCAAGACGGGCATTTTGACATAATTTTGTATGTATTTGGCCATTTACGCGCAATAAGACACAACACAACTTCATTCTGTAGTCGTGCGCTCTCAGATGCGGCTCTATGTGCGCACACCTTGGGTGTGAGCTCACAGAGAGTGCGCAAGTACTGAATTGAGCACTTGAATGTTTAAAATTGTAAGACTCAAAAGAACGTGCAAATGATACATTCCATCGTCTGACCGTAGTGTCTTTCACGCTGAAATATTTGTGGGAATTTCCAGTGTTACCAACGTGGAAACTGCGGGAATCAGTAGAATTATGCGCAATGCCGCACACGAAATTCAAGCCCTGTACGTCATTAGATGTTTCAAAAGCAGGCTGATACGTTCATCTACCTCTTTCACCCAACACATACTCACAAATTACACTATAATAGAACACAGAGGGAGGCTCTGGATCAAGTAAAGGGGATTGACATTATTTTTGTAAAGCGTAGCTCAGACAGCACTTCATTAAGGTTAAAATGAATAAATGTATTGTAGTTAAAGAGTTGAGAATGGCGTTTAAGTGAGAACAACTGGATGATACACTGAATATTTACAATATGTGTGCTTTTGCAAACAATATAAAATTAAGCAGCATTGTGAATATAACAGGTAGCCTATTTTAATTCACATTTTATTCTGCCATCTCACCCAGCCTTACACGTGAGATCTTGGCCTAGGCTACAGGTGTTTTTCTGTATTGGCTCATCATATCACTTACTGTATGTATTTAGGAGCTGGTTGGTGATGGTAAATGAATGTGTCAAGCAGCCCTGCAGTGCTGCATCTTTAGGAGAAAGCCAGTCTTAAGGAATACTCAGGTTTGATATCATCTGACATCTGCTTATTCATGCAGTCTGTAGAGAATGACCTAAAAGCAGATCAGTCCAGCCAACTAGGGGTCTTAATAGTGGAAACAGAAAGTTTTCATAAAAAATACTTCAGTTCATAGCTCTTGGGAGTGGACTCTTAGAATGGGTGTCAGGAGGTGAACATGCCTTTTTAAGCATCTGCAAAATGTGTTAATCTCAGCAGCCACCAAAGGGTTGGACTAGAGTCTTGCTTAATATGTAATGGAAATAGATCAAATGGAAGTCTTTGTGTTAGCGTAAAAAGTCAGCCAAATAGAATACTTTAGTGGAAAGATGTTTATTTGAAAAAGGCCACAAGCTGTTAAGAATTTGTTTTCCATAAAAAATTATCTAACAAAATAACTAATTGGGTGATTCTCACGAAATCTTGGTTTTAAAAATTTCAAGCATGCAAATTAAAAAAATGCTTAAATTAACCTTTTTTTTCCCAAGCATTAGCAACAAAGTCTGGAGTATTTATGAACATTCATTAAGAAACTTTTACTTACCATTTAACACCTTTTTGAACATAATTTGTAGATTCTGCACATGCATTTAAAATCAAAGTACTATTTTTCTAGTAATTAAATTAACATCTAATAAACATCTGTTGCGGAAATGATATATAGGTTTCGGAAATGAGGTTAATTATTTCGGTAATGAGAATTTCAGCAGAAAATGCAGTAAAATAGAAAAATAATTAATTCTCAAGTTGAAATTACACATTGTGCAAGGTAGAGAACAGTATTGTCTTTATTCTGGTGCTTTTTTATATGACTAAATTACATGTTTTATATTTAAAATCATTAGTGCCGTGGTGTTTTAATGGTTTCGTGAGAATCACCCAATTACCTTTACAATCATGTAAGAGCAGCTAGATTGTGTCTCGAACTCAACTAATTTAACTGATCAAGCAGAATGTCCTGTGTTGAAGGTCTCCTGACCACTGAACTCTTCCGTGATCCATGAATTTCAAGCACTTAGGGCTGTGCGATATTGAAGAAAAATGCGATATGCGATACCTTGTTCAATAATGCGATATTCGATATGCGATATGATATTGCTTTAAGTGTGTGAAATCCATTTAAATTATATTTAAAAATATTTAAAAACTAAAAGTTATATAACCAATGTATGTTTCACATTCTTTCTCGGGAAAAAAAAGCATCACTACAACTTCTGAAAGTGTTTTAGCATTACATAAAAAGCAATGTCACAAATCTAAAAACAACAAAGATACAAATTAAATAAACAGTGCTTTAACTTTCAGGTAGGCTTACATTAGATATATTTAACAGTAAGAAACAATACAGAAACTCAATAATCAAATGTAAAACTAAAACACTGCACTGTCTTAACATGAATTAATATACATTGATTCATAATAAAGCTACAAAGGTTAGTCAGTCAAGAGCAGTGAGTGATTTTCTCTTTTTCTTTTGTTGTTTGACAGACAGCTGCAGGTTAACTGTATTAGGCTGCTGGGGTCCTATTGCTCCAAATCCTATTTGTTTCCCAACTGTTCACGTTCTCTTAAGACTAGGGCTCAACAATTCATCGAAATTAAACTGCAATCGCGATTAGGCAACGGCTGCGATTTTTTACATGCGCAGCTAGTCAGTGAAGCACGGTTCTGTGATCAGTAGTAAATACCGCTCCATCTGAAGGCCAGAGGGCGCTCTCGCGCCAAAACTCCAAATTTGTCCGCAGAAGAAATAAAATGCACGTCGCTCCAGGAAATCCCTATCGCTATAATAAACAATGTCGAACTTTTTTCATTGATTCAACGTGACTAATAAACACACGACTATGACAATATATGGTTTATCTTCAGTTCTTCTTATTATAATTTTCATTATAATAAAAGTATATTTATAATCCAATGCTAATCGACATAGCCTTTATCACTGCATAGAATACTATGAAATAATATGTTGTGTGTCTTATTCTGTGTAAGAAGCCACATCATCTCACAGAAGGGTTTTATTTCAGGCCGAGGCTAGTGATGATAGCTCACGGAGTTTCATGCATTGCTCGTACTGCACAGGATGCTGCTTGAGGTGATGAAAGAAATTTGTGGCACTACCACCCTTTGTAACTATTATCTTCTTACACACCTTGCAAATGACGGTATTTTGATTTGTATCTGTAATCTGAAAACAAGCCACCCCCATATTACAGATTGTGCGTTCCTTTTGGAGACTTAATTCATCATCCCCTCCCATGTCTCTTTCCACACCTGTATTGTTTGTCGTCTCCATTTTGCTAATGTGTAAAAAAAAAAGATCCTCCCCCACCTCACGTCTCTTGCCCGGTAATACGTAAGGAGATGTAATATTGGACGTCCGGCGCGTTCTTTTGGGAAAGCTTGAATTTGAAATATTCAATTCACGATATTTTCAAATTTTACATCGTCGTCAAAATGATTGCGATATTATCATTCATCTTCGATATATCGTCCAGCCCTACAAGCACTCCACACTTCCCACTAGAATCCACACGTTCTATGTTATAATTTATGAATCAGTGCTGTCTGCATTTTCCATGATTTCTCAAAGAGAATCACTCAGGAGGGAGTCATTTCCGATTCACCAAATCTGAGAAATTATTCATTGATGATTCATTACAGAGAAGTGGGGATGTCATTTATATTTTATTCAGTGCAGAAAATATTAAGGAAGGAGTCATTTTGGATTCATGAGAACAGCAGGGTATTGGGAGATTGATTATTTGTCTTGGTGAACAATTATTTGTCTCATCTCACAAAAATGGCATCTTCCACCTTTTTTCTCAGCTGATAAAATTTTGAATCACACCTCATTCATTATTTCAGTGCTCAAAGTTTTGCCTACAGAGTTTTGTTTCTGGCATTTTATTTTAGCTAAGTTGTGAATGTACAGCTATCTTTTTTTCAGTTATTTGACTGTTAATGAACCTTAAGTACGCATAACGCAAGAATTCTTGGCTCATTTTGAAATGGAAAGTAATGATTTGTGGTTCAGTGAGCGAGGAGTTAACTCTATTTTGTGAATCAGCCAATTTATAAAAAAATGGCTCATGAGAGTCATTCGCACCCAGTTCATGGTTTCTTAAATCAGTCCGTACTAATCATGTTGCATGTTTGGTGGTGCACGCAAACAACCAGGTGTACAGGATATAGTTGTTTGTCATATTACCCCTCCTCACTGTTGACATCTCTAGAAAGCATCATTCATGTATGATGTATGATATGTGAGTGTGGTCAGCACTGACAAGCAATTGACTGAATGGATTAATAGGAACCTGTCAAAACTGCTGTCATCCATTGTTCATTTTTCATGATATTACAGCGCAGAAGCCCTGCCAATGATTTGCGGAAGTAATTAAGCAAGGGTGGGGGGTGTAAATTATCTCTTTTGTTTGGAAATATTGAAAGATAGAACCCCAGAGATATAAGAACCAGAGATAACCTTCTTATTTGACACCCACACAAATAGGTGTTTGTCACATGAATCTAATTAACCTTTTGTTAGAGCTCTAAACTGGATTTATGTCTTCCTCTCATTTCTGTATTTTCTCTTAAAGAGCAGGTCATATGGTATTTTAAAGTGTCCTAAGATTGTGTTGGAGATCCCTACAACTGGTTTAAATGCATCTAAGTTCAGAAAACATTGAAGTTTTCTCAGAATATACATTTAATACTAAAGTCATTTGCCAATGATTCAAAACAATTCGTTCCAAGCAAGTACGGAGCAAACCCCTCCCTTCTATAAGCCTACTCTGCTCTGATTGGTCAGCTGGCCAAGCCTGTTGTGATTGGCACAGAGAGGAGTCCTTGAGCAAGTTAGCGAGCACTACCATTGACAAAGCACCTTTACATAAAACAATAATATAGTGCTCCAATCCGTTCTTATAATAATGACATAAAATACAAAAACACTTATGCAAACAAATCGTGCCCACAGCTTAAGTCTAGCTGCTAAACTGTGAACACTTAAAACAATAATGGTGGATACATTAGCCAAGTGCTAACGTGACTAACTGATGAAACAATACAGTTTGTAAACCAAAATATGTCTACTGTAATGTTTGAAGATTATAAGGAGGAGTGACGACAGTGTTGGGGGAGAGAAGTCCAGGCCTGGTCCTCTCTCCCCCAACATTGTCGTCACTCCTCCTTTTATCCTTCCGGAGCTCCTCCGTGGGACTCGAGACCGGTGAGTGGCGCAGGTGTCGTGCATTAGCATTTCCTCCACCGGCCTCGCTCCGTTCCCATGGCTCTCTGCCACGCCCCTCTCGTCACATTTATTATTAAATTAAGTAATCTGAACAACGTCAGTCTACATTAATCGACACATTCTTAGGAAATAGTGGGTTCACAGCGAATTATCAGAACTATTTCAGTAAGACAGAATATCATGCTTTACCTGGAAGCCTAAAGCTGCACTAGGTATACATCACATATTAGCACAAAAAAGCCTCAGGTTATGTATGTAACCCTAGTTCCTCGAGGGAACGAGGCGCTGCGTCGAAAACGCTAGGGGAACGCCCTTCAGCATGACGGGCTCTGAACCTCGTGTGTAATCAGACCAATAGATGGGCGAGACGTCATGGCGGGTGATAAAAGCACGTGCGTTGAGACCAGCGTCAGCTCCTAGGAATGAAGCAAGCGCTGGCAGGGACGCCGGAAGTATGGCACCGAGACTCAGTGTCTCGTTCCCTCGAGGAACTAGGGTTGCATACGTAACCTGAGGCGTTCCTCTTCAGGAACTCGAGCTGCGTCGAAAACGCTAGGGGAACGAGAATGCCCATGCCGCCAGACTTCTAAGTCTCTGCCAAATGTGGAAGATCGCACAGCTAGGGCGAGAGGACAGAAGAGCCAGGAGTGGCTCGCAAGTCTAGACCATAAAACCTAACAAAGTTAAGGGGCATGGACCAACCCGCAGCGTTGCAGATGTCCTGCATCGGAACACCCGCTAAAAAAGCCTTAGAGGCTGCCACACTATGAGTTGAGTGAGCCTTGACCCCTAACAGCGAAGGGAGATCAGAGGACTCATAACAGCTGGAGATGGCATCCACTATCCACCGACTGAGGGTCTGTTTAGTTGCCGGCAGACCTCTCTTAGGGGGACCGTAACAAACAAGCAACTGGTCCACCCTCCTCCACAGGGCAGTTCTGTAGACGTATGCATCTAGTGCACGCACCAGACACATGCAGTTTAGCCACAGAAAGGGCCTGCAGATCCCAACTCTCTTGAGGGAAGATATCGCCAAAAGAAAGGTAGTTTTTATAGTCAGGAGGCGATCAGATATCTCCTCAATAGGCTCGAAGGGAGGCCTACAGAGAGCCTGTAGCACCACAGCCAGGTCCCACGTGGGGACACGAGATCGTACCAGAGGCCTCAGCCTCACTGCA
>NW_015505194.1:1324174-1330202 GCF_001515645.1 Sinocyclocheilus grahami
CAAGAGAGGCGTGGTAGGCCGCAATAGCCGCCACGTAGACCTTCAGGGTGGAGTGAGTCAACCCTGCGGAGAAACGTGCCTGTAAGAACTCCAGCACTGTACCAAGCGGGCAGTTAACTGAGTCTAGCTGGTGGTCTCCGCACCAGGAAGTGAAAAGTTTCCACTTCAAGGCGTACAGTTTCCTCGTGGAGGGAGCTCTGGATTGGAGAATGGTCTCAACAACCTCGGTTGAGAGACCGGAAGCTATGAGTTGTGCCCCCTCAGGGGCCACACCCACAATTTCCACAGTTCCGGGCGGGGGTGGATGATCATACCCTCCGCCTGTGAGAGGAGATCTCTCCTGACGGGAATCTCCCACAGAGCACCGTCGAGGAGAAAAATCAGGTCCAAGAACCATACTCGGCCCGGCCAGAACGGGGTTACTAGCAGAAGACGGACCCCGTCCCGGCGCACTCTCTCCAGAACTCCCGGGAGCAGAGCGATTGGGGGAAAGGCGTACAGACGAAGCCTTGGCCACGTCTGTACCATGGCATCCAGCCCCAGTGGAGCTGGAGGACTTAGAAAGAACCAGAGGGGACAGTGCGATGTCGTGCGAGTCGCAAACAAATCCACCTGGGCCTGGCCAAAGACACTCCATATCTGCTTCACCACCATGGGGTGAAGCATCCATTCCCTGGGCCTCGGCCCCCACATCGACAGGATGTCTGCTCCCAAATTGAGATGCCCAGGGATGTAAACTGCTCTCAGCAAGAGAAGTTTGCCCTGGGACCACACAAGGATCTGGAATGCTAGTTTGTACAAACTGCATGAACGCAGACCTCCCTGGTGGTTGATGTAAGAGACCACCGCTGTGTGGTCGGTACGTACCAACACATGGTGATCTCTCAGGTCTGGGAGGAAGTATCTCAGTGCATGCAGCACGGCCAGCATCTCCAGGCAGTTGATGTGCCACATGAGATGGCGATCACTCCATAGACCACGGGCAGGGTGGCCACTCATGACCGCTCCCCAACCGGTGAGGGATGCGTCTGTCGCTAGCGTTACGAGCCAAGAACCAAGGTTTCCTCCACATGTTCAAGGTACGTAGGCATCGCCGCGTGACCTTGAACATGCGAAGCGGGCCTCGAGCCACCATGGTAGGGGCCTCATGTACAGCAGGCCAATAGGTATCACGTTGGACGCAGCTGCCATCAGACCCAGCAGTCTCTGAAACTGCTTGACAGTGAGTGACCGGCCTTCTCTGACTCTCGTGACTGCGGTGAGGATTGACTCGATACGAGCAGGGGACATACGTGCCTGCATTGTGGTCGAATCCCACACCACGCCTAGATAAGTGGTCCTCTGTAATGGAGAAAGCACACTCTTCTTGGCGTTTAGTCTTAACCCCAGCTACCTCATGTGGGCGAGAACGACATCTCGATGTCGAACCACCATCTGCTCTGACTGAGCTAAGATCAACCAATCGTCGATATAGTTTAGTATGCGGATGCCCTGAAGTCGCAACGGAGCCAGGGCTGCATCCACACACTTAGTGAAAGTGCGGGGTGAGAGTGCAAGGCCGAAAGGAAGGACACGATATTGGTACGCTTTGCCCCCGAAAGCAAACCTCAGGAACTCCCTGTGAGTGGGAAGGATGGATACATGGAAGTATGCGTTCTTTAGATCGATCGTGACAAACCGGTCCTCGGACCTGATCTGAGACACGACCTGCTTGATAGTAAGCATCCTGAACTTCAGTCGCATGACTGAGCGTTTCAACTGACGTAGATCTAAAATTGGACACAACCCCCCATCCTTCTTTGGAACTATGAAGTACCGGCTGTAGAACCCGGACTGCCTCACATGAGGAGGGACCACCTCGATGGCCTCCTTCCTCAGAAGCGTAACTACTTCTTGTTCCATGAACGTTGCCGGGCGGTGACTGAGAGTGGCGCTCGCAGGAGACCGCTGAGCCCTGTAACTCCGGCAGGGTTAGCAGATCAATCTCCTGAGGGCACTGAGGCGAGATGGACACCATGTAATGCGGTGTAACCTGCTGCACCTCAGAGAGGGACTGTCCTCATAAGTCCTGGGCCAGTGGCGTCAGGACTTTTTGGCCGAAGACCTCTTAGACTTAAGTACGGTCCGCAGATCCGGCTTAGCCTTGGAGGCCCCCAACCTAGAGCGGCGCCTCGCCCCCGTGTCTCGGCATGGGGGAACACTCGAGGCCACGCTCTGTTTTTGCGCGCTAGAGAGTTAGAGAGCGGCGAGGGAGAAACCATCTAGCTCTTTCAGCAGGTCGGCTTGGTACGCCTGTAACACCGCCATGGTGTGCAGACACGCACCAGCCTGACCCGCTGCCGAGTACCCTTTGCCCACCAGCACTGAAGTTGTGAGCAGCGGCTTGGAGGGCAATGCTGGAGCCTTTAGAGACGATGCCACGCTGGGAGACAGATAGCTCGCAAGCGTCTGCTCTACCCAGGACCTCGTCTTCTAACCATGCTCATTCATCCCCGCCACATTGCCATAATAATCGGAGGCAGGAATAAAGAGGCGGGCCGCCTGCTGACCACCTCAACCTCCTCAGAGGAAGAGAGGTAAGCTCGTGCTCTCACTCGAGAAAATGTATTTATTTATTTTTATCCCAAGTTCCCCTGTATATCTAACTTCTCATAGTCAGATAAATACTTCATTTTATTTCTCAGAATTAAATGCAGTCAGACACCAGAGGAGAAAATATGGTCTGGTGCGTAAGATTCGCATCAAAAACCCGAATGATGTAATATAAGCGTTGCCACGGCAGCGCGCGGGCCGCTCAGTCACACAAACAACATCAATCTCCTCAGAGAAAGATGGCCGCATCAGCAAGCTCTCTCTCAGAGGGGGAAGAACCGCAACGCGGGCTTCCGAGCCTCGAGAACGAGCTCTAGATCTAGGGAGCATGGGTGGAGATAGGACGAGCCGTCTCCCACCCGTCCACCAGATCATGTGTGATCACCGCGATCTCAGTCGCCACCGTGCCTCAGCAGCAGCAGGACCGCAATCGCAAGATCACAGGCACGGACACACTCCTTGGAGCATGCCCGGCGACAGCAGAGCGTTTAACCTTTTCTGCGCAAGCTCCGCTCCCCATTGATGCTGTTCATTATAATATGCTTGTGTAACTGGTGTTTGTGCAGCTGGCGAGCTCTTTGACGCCCTCCGTATCAATCTCCTCGGAGAAAGACAGGCGGAGCGTCGCACCCTCTCCCCGGGGGCAGCGGGGGGGAGTACCGCAGCGTGGGCTTCCGAAACCCCGAGAGGGGGCGCTGGATCTGGTGGTTAAGGAAGTAGATAGGGACGCGCCCGTCTACATTCCCTCCACTGGATCCATATGCGAAACCCACAAGCACAGCCGCCGCTCCGCCTCTGCGAAAGCCGGGCCGGCACCGCGAGAAACGCTCCTCAAAGAGAGCCCTCTGAGAGTGAAGCACGGCAGTCTCTCTCTCTTTTATTTTTCCCGAGAGCTGACTCTGCGTGCTTGCTCCCAAGCAGACAGCAAACAAACCATGTGTATCCCCACCCGTAAGGGAACGCGGGCAGGGAGGAACACACAGCCTGAATGCTGCCTGCCCTCGCCTTAGGTGAATGGTTTTGTCTTGTTTTTAGATTTGTGACAGACAACACTAAATAAGACTCACAAACAGATATCAGACTGACACACACACACAGAGCGCTTGCTGAATGACAAAAAGCTGACGCTGGTCCCACCGCTCATGCTTTTATAGCCTCCTGGTCATTACGTCACCTGCCGTGACGTCTCGCCCATCTATTGGTCTGATTAAACAAGAGGTTCAGAGCCCGTCACGCTGAAGGGCATTCCCCTAGCGTTATTGACGCAGCTCGAGTTCCTCAAGAGGAACTTGATATTTTGAGCACTCAATTGAAAATATACACATTATGTATCAATTGTACTTACAGGTTGTGGTAAGGTTATGCAAATGTGTTACCCAGTGACGTATACCAATAACAGGCAAAAGATTTGAAAATATGACGACTCGTTAAGGCGATTCAGAATCGAATCTCTTGTGAGACAATATCTTTATTTATCATGCACTTTTTTGATTAACAACTTTACAGATTGCTTTCATTTAAGGATAGCTACGTTATAAACTGCAAAAGAGATATTTGTCAAAAACCCATATGACCTGTTTAAGAAATTCGTCTTAAGTCAGGGTGTCCACGGGTCCTTAAAAAGTCTTAAATAACATTTTCCTAATAAAAGGCCTTAAAAAGTCTTAATGTCTTAAATTCAGATTCGATGGGTCTTAAATATTTTTTGGTCACATTACCGCTAAAATATCTTACGTCTGACGGACCTAATGACTGTTTACAATCATTGGACAGACCAAAGATATTTTTTCTCCCCCGTGGTAGTCATTGCATCATCAGAGAGAATCGCAGTAGCAGAATACAGGTCGAACTACCTTATAATGTTCTCAATAATATCAGTGATAATATAGGTCGAGCTACAGCTGATCAGCCTTCTAGGTAGTTTAAAATGTTTTTTTTTTGACCAGACCTGATTAAAACATAAGTGACAAAAAATAAAAATAACAATAACCAGCGAAGCATGGAAATGCGAGAATGATTCTTCTAATTTTATTAGCCTACATTCAATGTAAACAGTGATTTATGATGGATAGTGTATGTATTTCTGGTATCAAGGTCGCGCTGTTGATGCTCACTTGGTTGTCTTTTTGTGAGAGACTTCAAAACAAATGAGCGTAACAGCACACATAAAGAAACTCAGAAGAAACACACTGAGGTAAAAATTCTAAATGTTTAGTTTATTCATAACATGATATATTTAAGTAACATACCATGACAAGTGAGCTATTTTGCTGAATATTCTCACGACGCAAAAAGCATGCAAAACACCTACAGAGTGCACACATTACGTGAAGTCTAGTGCGTGTGCGCATTTAGAGTGATTCAGTCTATTAAAAAAAATACATTCAGAATGATCACAAATTCAATACATGGGGGCAGAAAATGTAGGCCTAAATATTTATACAACTTCATATAGTTAATCAATTTCACATGAAGAGCCCGTTTTTTCTCCATAAAATTACCACGATTACAAGTGTGTTATTGATTTTTTTTTTACAACAGTACAATAAACTTATAAGTTAATTAAGAGACTTGAGTTTTAGACACCATATTACCTGTTTATGCACTATTTCGACAACAAAAATAATTCCAAACAAAGCCACAGCCACAGCGCTGTTTTGCGTCTCTGAGCAACATGATGGTGTTTCGTTCCCGAATGAATCAAACATTTAAATGATTCAGTTCAATCGCAATGACTCACTTATTAACAGTGACCCACTGCCACCTACTGGTGGTTTTAATTACACATTTAAAGTAACTTTTTATTATTTAAAGGGGTCATATGATGCGATTTAAATTTTTCCTTTCTCTTTGGAGTGTTACAAGTTCTTGGTGCATAAAGAAGTTGCAAAGACTAAAGTCTCAAAACCAAAGAGATATTCTTTATAAAAGTTGAGAGTTAACCACGCCTACCTAAAACGGCTCATTCTAACACGCCCCCACATAGCTACGTCACGATCTGGGAAGGTTTGCATAACGCTGCCCAAATGTTTACGCAAAGAAAGAAGGCGTAACTTTTAGTCTCGCTGTAGTTTTGTTGACGCTGCAGCCATGTCCTGAAGACGCTGTGTGCTTCGTTGTGAAAGCGAAACTACTACTGGTCTTCCGAAAGAGGACGATATCCGCTTCGTCATGCCTGGAGCTGATCTGTGCTGGTCGCTGAGGGAATACATCAACTTTCACCGTGGACAAAGTGGAGTCCAGCCCGCCTCAGCTCACTCTATCCCGGCCTCAGCACACGCTAAGCTTCTCCTCACGGTAGGCCGCTGTGTTTTTCGTTGCCACTGATGATTCAAACGCGAGTTTTGGGCAGTAGAGTAGCACTTGTTGTTTGTCATTTCTCTGATCACAAATGCAGACAAGAGTTTTATGTTTACGCGGCGCGATGCAATGCAAC
>NW_015505194.1:1330914-1340730 GCF_001515645.1 Sinocyclocheilus grahami
GTAGCACTTGTTGTTTGTTATTTCTCTGATCACAAATGCAGACAAGAGTTTTATGTTTACGCGGCGCGATGCAATGCAACAATGCCTCATTTGTAATGGGTTTTAATGTTTTTGTCTCGTCGCTTTGGCCTGACACGGCATCAACAGTATGTGAGGGGAGTAACATTTCCGTCTCACGCTTGAGGAATTCGGCCAATCACAACGCTCTGGATAGCTGGCCAATCACAGCACACCTCGCTTTTTCAGACCGATGAGCTTTGTAAAAATCGACGCGTTTCAGAAAGGCGGGGCATAGAGGAGAAACAATAATGTACAGTATGTGGAAAATAATGTGTTTTTTTTACTTTAAACCGCATAGACACATTTCATTACACCAAATACACAAAATAATGTTCTTTTTAGCAGCATCATATGACGTTTAATAATTTCAAATATCAGTAGTCAACGTTTTGTTTAATTTATCAAAACATTATTTATGCATTTGTAAAATAGGCCTTTGTAAAGGTAAATAAAAATATGCATATTTAAGTTGATAGAACATTGTTGAAAATATTCCTTCAGAATAAATTTTTATTTTATTCAGTGCTTTTGTGGGGATATTTTGAATGGAATATTGTCTTCTGATATGAAAAGTTCACTGTGTATCTTAGTAATAAATATAATTTATTGCAGTGATGATGATATATATATATATATAAATATTCTCACGACGCAAAAAAAGCATTCAAAACACCGACAGAGTGCACGCATGCATTGTGAAGTCTAGATTAGTGCGCTCTTTTTTTTTTTTACTGCATGATTCAGTCTATTAAAATACATTTACAATGATCACAAATTCAAGACATGGGGGCAGAAAATGTACTGTATATATTTATACCACTTCATATAGTTAATCAATTTCACATGAAGAGCCCTTTTTTTTGTTTTCTCCGAAAATGACTGATTACAAATGTGATATTGATTTTTTTACAACAGTTCAATAAACTAGAAATTAATTAAGAGACTTACGTTTTAGACACCATATTGCCTGTTTTTGCACTATTTCGACAACAAAAATAATTCCAAACAAAGCCCCAGTGCTGTTTTGAGTCTCTGAGCAACATGATGGTGTTTTGTTCCTGAATGAATCAAACATTTAAATGATTCATTTCAATCGCAATGACTCCCTTATTAACAGTGACTTGCTGCCACCTATTGGCGGTTTTAATTTCACATTTAAAGTACCTTTTTATTATTTAAATCATTTCAAATATCAGTATTCAACGTTTTGTTTAATATATTAAAACATTATTTATGCTTTTGTAAGAATAGGCCTTTGTAAAGGTAAATAAAAGTATGCAGATTTAAGTATGTAAAAGCTGATAAAACACTGATGAAAATATTGCTTCAGAATAAATTGTTTACACCACTAAAAATCTTGGTGATGCGGTGCTTTTGTGGGGATATTTTGAATGGAATATTGTCTTCTGATATGAAAAGTTCACTGTATATCTTAGTAATAAATATAATTTATGACAGTGATGATATTTTGTTTTCTTTTTACGTTAAACACATTAAATATTACATATATGTATGTAATATAATGTGTACTTCCGTTAAAGGTTTAGGTCTTAAATTTAACTTGTTCATGTCTGTAGAAACCCTGTTCGATAATGTGGATTTATTAACCTTCATTCATGCTTAGCATATTGTAATGGTCATCGATAGATGAAAAATCACATTCTGTTAGAACTTTTGTGTCAGAAGTGTTACAACTTTATGAGCCACAGGATGATTTGATCTTAGAGACCAACCTTACGTTTAACAAGATTGAATTTGGCAAATTAGTATATGGTTTTTCGATGATTTCTGAATGTATCTATGCATGTCTTTGTTTGTTTTCATTCTTTAATATCCCCTAATGTCTCATTTAAGCAGTCATCTGTAGTGATGTGCACTCTTCAGTGGTAAATGTCTAATGATTCATTTAACCACGAGATCTATATCTCTCCTGCTAATGGCCTACCTAAAAATAGCTTTCATTTCATTTTCTCAGGACACATGACCACTCTTTGTGTGAGAGTTGAGATTTCAGCCTGTGATTTTTCATGCCTAATCAGGTTAGCAAAGTGCATAGCTGAAAATCTCTCTCATCTGTCGTCATGTTTACTTAATCATGGGCCAATCAGCCCAATCAGAACAGAGAAACATGGAGCACTAGCATCATAAACAAATTAGAGTCTGTGGGGTAACTCTCAAAACACATTATAAAACATGTTATATAAAATTTTGCAATAAAAGAGAATTCCTTCTGAAGGACTGAAGGGGGGTTACTGTATGTATTTTTATTTGATTTATTATTTTTATTATATTATTATATAAGAAATACATTTCAGTTTATATCTGGAGTTCAATTATTTTATTAATGTATTAATTTAAATACTTTTTAAGTCATCTTGAGGCTCTTTTGAAAGTTTGATGAGGCCCCCTTGTGGGCCCCGGCCTCCGGTTGAGAACCACTTATGTAAATTTAATTTATTTAGTGTTTTTATATTTATTTTTTTATGTTCACACAAGCTAAAAGAACTCTGTAATGTATCATTATTTACTCTTCTTTGATAACTCTATCACACCCTGCAATCAGATTTGGCACAAAATGCTTGGAAAGCAGTGAGTAGCTATAAGTTTCTCTCCTTACGTGCTCTTAAAAAGTTAATCAGGATTAAAAGAAAGAACATGCATTCCTGCATACGGCAGTGAGAAAAGCAGGACATTGAGGTCAGTCTCCTGCATTCCTCATTCATTCTGTAACATGGCAAAAGCCTCTTAAACCTGGTCACAGAGAATGTTTAGACAGACTTTGTGAGAGCGCCAAACAACACTGTTATTTTCCTCCACAGATGTTATTTTATAATCTGATATGTGCCATACTTTTTTGCATGCCCTTTATAAGGCAGTCTGGCACTAGCAACAGCAGCCTGTCTGAAGTGACAAGGTAGGCTGAGCTTCCTTAATGTATTTTAAATAAACGTATGGGGGAATTCATGCCTTGTTTAGTGCCACACATGCCCCATGTGACACACTCTTTTTTAACCTATTGCAAAGGCCTTGTAGAGTCTTGATCATCACAGCTTTAGAAGAGCTTAACCCAAGGACAAAATCAATGGCCATTCAAGAGAACATTAAAGAGTGATTTAGGTTTTACAGAGTGCTTTTGTGTCTGACCAGGCTCTCCTTTAATGCTCTAAACCCTTGTGAGACCACCAGATTTTTCCTATAGCCTGCAGTAGTGTAAGGGGTGTATTTCATCCACACTTATCGCACACCGTCTCTCAGTTTTGTTCTGGTGTACATATTAATGTTCAACTAGTGCTCTGTTCTCTTCTCTCTCTCATCGTACATGGTCTTTCTTTCTCCCTCTGTTCTTATTGTATTGCAAAAAGTTTAGATAATTCCATGGACAGCTTGGCTTTGCTGTGTGTGTGTGCGCGCACTTCTAAAGATATTCCATTTTTATTTCCACCTGGAGGTCTGAAGCACTGTGTTGATGTGGCCATAGGTAGGTGCCGTGGAACTAATTTAAGACTGTATTTTGGATCAGTAACCAGACAGGAAAATGCTACAAAGTGCTTAATTTTCCCCTTACAAACATGATATGAGCCAACTGTTTGCTTGTTCTTTAACATTCTGGCCTACTTGCCATTTTTTTATATTCCTTCTTTACCTCTGAGGTTCATCATTACATAAATACTTCTGTTAAAACGCTCTGCTAATACATGTAGCAAAAGAGCAGAGCTTGAGGGCAGAGTAAGATCAGTTTGAGCAGATTAATAGTGCATGCAGTCAGTGTGTATAATGTAAGGACCTCTAACGTGCACAAGGCAGTCTGTCAGGGCCAATGCTTTTTAATATTCTGTTTGTGCATGCAAATAGCACAGGGAATTACAAGATAGTGGAATAAAATTTCCAAAAGATAAAAATAAAGAGAGATGCTATCTATCTAGCTATCATTCTAGCTAGCTAGCTAGCTCTGTCCATAATTCTAGCTGTCCATGTATCTACAGTATAGTTCAGCTCAAAAATATAAATTAATTAATTCTGTTTCCTTACATTCAAATTGGAATTGCAATTCTGCATCACGTTTGCTGCCCCAATTTGAATTCAGGAATTGAATTGTCACCCTCAATTTAGATCTGAATGTTATACAGCCTTGTGAATTATAGTCAGTTGAATGCATGCATTTCTTCTCTCTCTCTCTTTCTTTCTTTCTTTCTTTCTTTCTCTATAGAGTGTTTCATTCCAGTTTGATTCTTATTTGTTCAGTTTCATCCAGTGGTATGGTTGCTTGAAGGTGGAATGAACATAATGGATGTGCTCTTCATGAGGCTTGTCGTCAGTGTCATCGGAGCGGTAGTGTTGAAAGTGAATGGTATAAAGTAGTGTCCTGCTTCTCACTGCTGAAGCAGCATTTATTCAGTCACTTACTGTTGGCTGAGACCTATTCCCATGGGCTACAGCCTGGTTAACACATGCTAGACAGGCCTGTGTGTATAACCACTTTATATCACTTGCCAGCTTTGTCACATTAGATAAAAGGCTGAAGTTGCCATATTGTGCATGTACAGTGGGTACGGAAAGTATTCAGACCCCCTTAAATTTTTCACTCTTTGTCACTTTTGGTCCTGTGGTCATTAATTTGAGTAGATGCCTTCACATCAGGAGAATTTAGATTTTTTTTTTCTCCATCACATCTGCATTGTTTAATAGCATTTTATGGTGGAAATGTTGCAGAGATTCAAACTCATTTAACAGAGCAGAGAGCCAGTAAAGCTTACTCAAGTTTCTGTAAAGAATTTAGCATTTGGACTGGAACCAGAATGTACAAATCCACAACTTCCAACTCTTACGCAAATACAAAATAAAAAATTGTATTCCTCCTCATTCACAGTAATTAAAGTCATTGTTTTGTATGCTGCAATAAGCCAGCTCATTTTGTGAGCAGCTCCTGCAAATTCAGGCTAGGCCATTTTCTCCTTACCCTATTATTATTATTATTTTTTCCCTGTTACTTTTCTGCACGATAATTATTTTTCATATTAATAGTGAACACTTTGAAAACCCTTTAAAGTCTGTAATTCTAGAGTCCGCATAATGTGTCCATTACCCATTGAAAGCCATTGTGTAAATCTCACATAATTTCTCTTAGATTAAAGAGCCATTTTAGGAAATCCGTTCCGAAAAAGCATTGTTAATTGTTCAGAAACCATTAAAAAGTCACCCTAAACAGCCATTCATGTCTGGGCTCAGTTCTTTATGAATGCTAGATATTAGTTCTGTGTGACTTTAATTAGATTGGTGCTCAACCTCATTCTCATTAAGTTTGTTGTTGAGAATTTTTTTTAAATATGTTTAAGGATTTATTGGATATGTTCAGGTTAGAGCTACATGAAGACAAGAGACAAGCTCTGACCACAGAAGAGCTCACTCAACAAATGGCCCTCAAGCCAAAAAAAAATTTTTTTGTATACTTTTTGTATAACCACTACCACAGTAATCGTGAAATTCCTGTAATTTGAAAAATATCTGTACTTACACTTCCACACGAGTGAGACTTTTTCGAAAAATGAGTGTAAGAGTGCCTTATCATCGTATAGAAAAATCAAGATGCAAAAAAGAAAAGAAATGCCTGTAAACAAAAAAAGACTGCATGTTTGAATATTCATTAATGTATGTTCTCACTCTCAACCATGTAACAGGTTCCTTCCTCCTGTGTTAGGGTGCTGAATTATGAACTGAAATATTCCGACAGATGGTTGTGTCAGTCTAATGTGGGTCCACTCGTAGAATACCACCTGGACCTAGGTTTCCTTACTGAGCCTGTGCTGCTCATAAAAGTTTCTGGCCCAGGTCTCCCTGCAGAGCCGCTAAACACACACAGATCAGTCCCCCAATTCAGCATGATTAACTCTTTACATTCATCTGTACTTGATCTCAACCATAATAACAATTCATGGAACATGCATGCCTCATGAACAAGGTCATTATTTTCTGGAGAGTAATATCACATAATTTTACCCACTGAATGTTTGATTTAATGTACTTTTGCCCTGCTGTCTGATTAAGGGTTGAATTTTCCAGTGGCCATGTGTAAATGCTTTGGTCAGCGCAGGCAGTGATTATCTGTGATCTGTGGTGAGCTCTTGGACCATATATCAGGTAGGGATGAAAGTCATTTCAGTTTCCGTTAACCGTCCCCAGCTAAATGCAAGACGTTTTTGATATGGTACCCCCTGCCTTATTACAATAAATATCAGCACTGGAGTTGTGCTGAAACAGAGCACAGACCGCATGTAGACACTCGTTGGTAAATTTGGGGGGAATCTGATGTAAATTATATGTTTGCTTTTTTCCTCCTTAAATTAATATACAGAGATTTTCTTTGCTGACATGTTTCTGGTTGCCGCTCTCTTCTAAGATGCCAGACATTTTACAGCTGCTGGCAGTAAGGATGATGTTCTGGAGTATTTCCCTGAATTACTGTATCACCCGTCTTATTTTCTCTTGAATCCAATTACAGAGAAAAGTAGGACCACTTTAAACACATTATCTGTGTTTGCTGCCTTTGACTCATATGCTTAATTCCTTACAAAATCCATCAAGCCACATTTGATAATATTTTTTCTATAGGAATTTTGAATCATAAAATAGGTCTAAAAAATATTGTTACAACAGCTATGAATATAAAAATTAAATTACATTTTTGTCAATGTTGACAATATTGTATAATATATATATATATATATATGGGTCAAAGTCGAGACGTCACCATTTTGGTGTCCGCATCAAATTACATTTACAAAAGTCATTTTAAATGCATTAAAAACATCTTAAATGCAAGTAAATTGTCTATTTTCATATTTCAAATACATTTTGTGACAATAAAATGTCAAAATATGGGGGAAATAATTGTAATTGTTGAAGCAAAGTGTAAAATTGTAATTCAGTGTAATGGTCCGGACTTTGATTTTACCAATACATCTTTAAATAAACATATAAAATACCAAGTTAAAAAATATATTTGTTGTCTTGGCATTTTCAAGTAAGTATTGGCTGTGTTATATTAAAATATTAAACTTTTTTTAAGTATTTAAATGGACGGGACTTTTGTCCCGAAAATGCAGTTTATCTGAGATCATTCAGTGTAACAGGAAGAAGTTATTCTGAAATCATATAAAAAAAACTGATAGTCATTCGGCAGTCTGTGACATCATTAAATGGCACCTGAAAGACCATGTGGTGCTGCAGAAAAGTGAGTTTATTGCTCTTAAATACTTGATAATTTCACCTTTTCATGGTGTGGTGATGTTACATAGGTTACAAAAACACACGTCTTTCAGTGAAATGCCAAAAAATACTTTTAATATTAGATTTTTTGAAAAACAAGTAGATGTTGTGAATAATTGTGGTTTACGTTACTGGTCAAGTTCACTGTTTGAAATAGGTGGCCATTTGATTGCCTGAAATATCAGCTGATGTAGAAGTTTCGTCATTCGGGGTAATGGTTTTGTCATTCAGTGTAATGCAAATTCTCTGTTACACCACAGTGTCATCCATTACACTGAATGACAGTATCACTGTATAAATAACAATTTTAGCATCTTATTTATATTACAGATAAATGAGGAATGTTTAGCATTGACAAATATGTGTTAAACTTAATAAATATTAATATTTGAATGCATTTTGGTTGTTTAATTTGATTATTGATTAATTATAGACACCCATGAACAGAGGGAGATGCACTGTAAAAAGCCAAAAAGCTAATAAACTAAGTGTGGACCCAGTAGCTTGGGTGGCACTCTTAAAGCCTGTTCACACCAAGAACAATAACTATAACAGTAACTAAGTTACCCTACACACCGATGAACAATAGCACTGTTCATTCTAAGCATGTGCTGCAGATTTGTTGTCTGCCACTTTAAATGCTCGAGCTCTTTAAAGTTAAATGAATTCTAATTGGCTGTCAATGCTTTTATCATTCATCAGCTGGAGAAAAAAAATCCTTCAATATCCAACAATATAAAAGAGATTCCACAACCCTCTACATTGCGAGTAAATCACTTATATATGTGACTAAATCTTCACTCTGGGTGACTAAATGATGTATAATATATACATGCCACATAGCCAATGGCTAATAAATTCTTAGATTTTACTCGTCAGTGTGTGAGTTGGAGGCTGAGTATAAGTTTAGCACAGATAAGTTTAGCTTTTGGAATTCTTCAGCTTTTAAGAAATGCCGGGTTTTCCGGTAGTGGGCGGAACTAATGCGCAAACGACAATCTCATTGGCTGGTGCTCACCTATTATCACCTATTACCTATTATTATATTGTTCTTATTAGTAGAATTCGTATAATAATAATAATATCTTATCAGCATTATTGTTAGGTTTTTTTTCCTCAATTTTTTACAGGAACACTGAATGATCAAAAAAAGCACCAGCACCAGTCCTAAGTTCATGGTGTGTGTGTGTGTGTGTTTGTAAAATGGCACAGCTATAAAAATCCTTCAATATCCAACAATATAAAAGAGATTCCACAACCCTCTACATTGCGAGTAAATCACTTATATATGTGACTAAATCTTCACTCTGGGTGACTAAATGATGTATAATATATACATGCCACATAGCCAATGGCTAATAAATTCTTAGATTTTACTCGTCAGTGTGTGAGTTGGAGGCTGAGTATAAGTTTAGCACAGATAAGTTTAGCTTTTGGAATTCTTCAGCTTTTAAGAAATGCCGGGTTTTCCGGTAGTGGGCGGAACTAATGCGCAAACGACAATCTCATTGGCTGGTGCTCACCTATTATCACCTATTACCTATTATTATATTGTTCTTATTAGTAGAATTCGTATAATAATAATAATATCTTATCAGCATTATTGTTAGGTTTTTTTTCCTCAATTTTTTACAGGAACACTGAATGATCAAAAAAAGCACCAGCACCAGTCCTAAGTTCATGGTGTGTGTGTGTGTGTGTTTGTAAAATGGCACAGCTATATATACAGTATATACATGTCCGTAGAGGGTTGTTCCAACAATATCGTTTCTCTGTGCAGTTATCATTAGTTGTGCTGTGGAATCTGCTATTATTTTATACAGAAGAATTTTATTTTTTCTTCCACTTTTTTGATTGTTTATTTTATTTTTTTCTTTATCTTTATGCTTACCGTACTTGGTGTGAACGTGTCTTTAGCCAGGAAAAAAGAAGGGTATTGAGGATTGTAATTGTTGGAATAATAGCTTGCCAATAATTCTGGGCAGAGAGACCCCCTCATTACAGTATGTCAGTAGTTCAAGAGAGATCACTGAGGGGATTCTCCACCCAAATACTCATCCTGATCATGTCATTTATGTTTGCAAACAGAAAATATTAATAAATGTGGCTGCAAGCAGGTATTTTTGAGGCCGAGCTAGTCAGAAACAAAGTGACAAGCTAAGCAAGCATGGCAGGGGAGCATCAGGAAAATGCTTATTATATTTCAACATCTGTTTCTGCAGTCGTTTACTCAGGATTATTATTCAAACTAATTTAATAGCACAGATTAATACAAAAAAATTTCAGTTATGGGAACAATAGCAATGTTATCACTCTTTTTGGCAAATTTTCATTCAGAGTAACAAACCATGGTCATTCAGTGAAACACATATATTTATGTAAAAATGAAACAATATACTTATTCTGACCTGTACTTATTAAAATACAAATAAGAATATATGATCATACTAAATTTTTATATATTTTAAATGATTTTCACTTCCTTACAAAAAC